>NC_051224.1:17947500-18182500 GCF_015220715.1 Pygocentrus nattereri | reverse complement strand
CAACTGAAGGTGCTGAAAGTGTCACTTTAAAAGACAAAAAGCCATTCAGACGATGTATTTGAACAAGAGGGCTACAATCACACATTCGAATGTAGCAACATACAGTGTGCAGCAGCTGGACTTCAGTCTGGGTTTGAAGGGTCAAACTAGGAAAATGAGTTAACATTGTTTTAAAAAACTAGTGGCCTTAGAGAGAAGGAGGGGGGAGATGGGAGGATGGAGAGAAGAGTTAATGATGGAAAAATAGGATTGGGATCACAAAGCAGGGAGAAAAAGGAAAACAAAAAGACGGAGAGCAGGGCTTTGACATTCCAAAGAGAAAATCATTAAAATTGAGAAATTGTACTTTTATTTTCATGGCAGGGTTTTTTAAAGGAGCTAAGATATAAATAAGAGTCGGTTAGCGAGTGATAATCATTTCCACATTACAGACATAGCTTTCTACAGTGCAGTTGTGAAAAGAGCTGCAGGGCTGGGTTAATATAACACACTCAGTCCTGCCTGGACCTACCTAGAGCTTTATTCAGCTTTATAAAAAAATATGTATCTGTAATTAATGCATAAACAATTTATTTCGGGTCACACTTTATTTTGAGTGGTTTTTTTAGAGGAAATAAACACTCTCAGTAACATGTCAAAGACGTATGAGGGTTAGGATTAGGCTTTGGATTGAGGTTATGGTTGGTTTTAGGATTAGGGCCAGGATTAGGATGAGAACTGAGTTTTGGATTGAGGTTAAGGTTAGGGTTAGGATTAGGTTCAGGGTGAGGGTCAGGATTAGGTTTTGAGTTGGTGTTCAGTTTAGGTGAAGATTAGGGCCAATGTTAGGATTAGGTTTTGGGTAAGATTTGTAAGGTTATGTTTTGTGTAATGGAAGTAACATATTAACAGTAACATCTACTTAATGTAAGTAGTGTATCAACAGAACATGTACAAGATATTTACTTCAACTTATTCAGATGTTTCACTACTGCTACTTCACTGATATGTTGTTGGTGTGTTACTGATAATCTGGGATCACTCTGGAATAATATTTCATTCTCTCTCTCTTTCTTTCAGTGTCATGAGATGGTGATCCGTGGTCAGTTACCTGCATGTGAGGATGACCTGTTGTCTCTGGCTGCTCTGAGGCTACAGGCCGTGCAGGGCGATTACAGCGCTCTGGCTCCCTTTCCTGCGCTGGAGCAGGTTTTTCCAGCGCGTGTTCTGGAGGCTCGGGCCCTGCTGACCCCCGCAGATCCCCCAGGCTGCCCTCCACCCTTCCCTGCGGGGCTGCTGGCGGGAGCGTTGTGGGGCCATAAGAGGCGCGAGGAGCAGGACCAGCGTCTGCGGGCGCGGCTTAGAGAGGAGGCCGCCCTGGCCACCGCTGCCATCCTGGAGCGCTGGAAGGCCCTGAGTGGGTACAGCCGCAGAGACAGCATGGCCGCTTATCTCACCATCGCACGGCAGTGGTCAGGGTTCGGCTGCACGCTCTACGAGGTGGACTTCTACATAGTGAGTCATCTTTGTCCAGTCGATTTTGCTCTATGTATTTCCTTAAAGTGATAGTTTGGTGAAAAATGTGCGCAGCATTCCCTCTTATCCTAATATAGATTAGGTTACGTGAACTCAGTGTCTGAAGTCTGCTTGTGCTGAAGCTACGAGGCAAATGTAGTTAACAGGTAATGGATGTTTATACCACACCAGTCAGCAAAGTTCATGCTTAAATCATTACACACCATGTTGCCCCAAACCATGTTGAGTTGTTGAGTAATCTCTAATATTTCTAATACACTTGCCTGTGATACATGACATATTGTTATATATGAAAATGGACAAAAGTACAGTGGTGCTTGGAAGTTTGTGAACCCTTTAGAATCTTTATATTTCTGCATAAATATGACCTAAAACATCATCAGATTTTCACACAAGTCCTAAAAGTAGATAGAGAGCCCAGTTAAACAAATGACACAAAAATATTATACTTGGTCATTTGTTTATTGAGGAAAATAATCCAATATTACATATGTGTGAGTGGCAAAAGTATGTGAACCTTTGCTTTCAGTATCTGTGTAGCAATAACTGCATCTAAACATTTCTGGTAACTGTTGATCAGTCCTGCACACCGGCTTGGAGGAATTTTAGCCCATTCCTCCCTACAGAACAACTTCAACTCTGGGATGTTGGTGGGTTTCCTCACATTAACTGCTCGCTTCAGGTCCTTCCACAACATTTTGATGGGATTAAGGCCATTCCAAAACACTAACTTTATTTTTCTTTAACCATTCTTTGGTAGAACGACTTGTGTGCTTAGGGTTGTTGTGTTGCTGCATGACCCACCTTCTCTTGAGATTAAGTTCATGGACAGATGTCCTGACATTTTCCTTTAGAATTATCTGATATAATTCAGAATTTATTGTTCCATCAATGATGGCAAGCCGGCCCAGATTCAGCAAAACGGGCCCAAACCATGATACTACCACCACCATGTTTCACAGATGGGATAAAGTTCTGATGCAGGAATGCAGTGTTTTCCTTTCTCCAAACGTAACACTTTTCATTTAAACCAAAAAGTTCTATTTTGGTTTCATCCGTCCACAAAACATTCTTCCAATAGCTTTCTGGCTTGTCCATGTGATCTTTAGCAAACTGTAGATGAGCAGCAATGTTAGAACAGTGTAGAACAGTGGCTTTCTCCTTGCAACCCTGCCATTCACACCACTGTTGTTCAGTGTTCTCCTGATGAAGGACTCATGAACATTAACATTAGCCAATGTGAGAGAGGCCTTCAGTTGCTTAGAAGTTACCATGGGGTCCTTTGTGACCTCGCCGACTATTACACGCCTTGCTCTTGGAGTGATCTTTGTTGGTCGACCACTCCTGAGGAGGGAAACAATGGTCTTGAATTTCCTCCATTTGTACACAATCTGTCTGACTTTGGATTGGTGGAGTCCAAACTCTTTAGAGATGTTTTTGTAACCTTTTCCAGCCTGATGAGCATCAACAACTTTTTTCTGAGGTCCTCAGAAATCTCCTTTGTTCAGGCCATGATACACTTCCATAAGCATGTGTTGTGAAGAGCAGACTTTGATAGATCCCTGTTTTTCAAATAAAACAGGGTTCCCACTCACACCTGATTGTCATCAAATTGATTGAAAACAGGTGACTCTAATTTCACCATCAAATTAACTGCTAATCCTACAGGTTCACATACTTTTGCCACTCACAAATATGTAAAATTGGATCATTTTCCTCAATAATCAAATGACCAAGTATAATGTTTTTGTGTCATTTGTTTAACTGGGTTCTCTTTGTCTACTTTTAGGACTTGTGTGAAAAGGCAAATTAAACATGAGTTAAGTATATATGTATAGCTAAGTATATGTGTATGTATGTGTGTATATATATATATATATATATCTTATGTCTAGTTACTTGTTACTTTTTGCATTGTGTTAAAAGTATAATGCACAGACCAATAGAAATGGTCCAAAATGTCCATACACTAACTTCTATTCAAAGTTGAGAATGTAAAGTTGCTGTAAATTTTACCCCCACACACACACACACACACACACACACACACACACACACACACACACATTTTATATATGTATATATATATATATATATATATATAGGTGTGTATGTATGTATGTGTGTGTGTGTGTGTGTGTGTGTGTGTGTATATAGATATATATTATATAGTATATATAGATATATATTTTTTTCTGCCGTGCTGCTAGTAAAGTTCCCAACACAGGTCAAAACAGCTTTAGATTTGCTCATAATTGAGGGAGCCACCTAGAGGCTCAGGCCCCTGAACATGCATCTGTAAAATCCTGGGCCCGAGCCAGAGGTTAGGGTTGAAATGAAGTTTGTGGTTAGGTTTAATAGAATCTTTCACACACAACTTAAAGTTAGGTTGCATTAATAGATATTTAGTTGAATGGAAGTCTGAGACAGACTAAGCATCTGAAGTGGTCTATCGAATTGAAGTGTTCCAACATAAAATATACAATGTGCCAGAACTTCTCCACAATGTTCTTTTTTCCTGATATCTTAAATTCAGCATCCCCCCCCCCCCTCTCTCTCTCTCTCTCTCAGAGCTCCACAGGTAGTTTCTCTCAGCGTTTGTGGCTGGGTGTAGCGGCGTCCTGTGTGTCTCTGTACAGGCAAGGCGAGGCTGAGGCTCTGGAGTGTCTCCCCATCGCTCAGATCTGCTCTTACGGCGTCTCTGACAGCAACACCTTCAGAATCACTGCCGGCGACCGCGACCTGCTGTTTGAGACCTCCAAGGTAAAGGGTGCTGCCCTTACACTGAGAATCAGGGGCCGGATTCATGAAAGCATCAAACTGCGAAGGTTCTTAAGACAAACACTAAGAAGTTCACAAGAATGTTCTTAAATGCAGTTTTTGAAAACAAAAGAACTGAAGTTCTCAAAAATTCTCTTAAGATAATCTTAATTATTTAATTGATTTTCTTAAGAAGATCTCTGTTGTTTTCTTATGTAGGCTGCCTTGCATTTTACCACGTACCATAACTGAGGCGAGATACAGTTTGAATTTGTATTAACTGTTTTTTCCATTATTTAGTTTCACTCAGGAACAAAATGGAAGAAAAACATCAAAACAAGCAGTTTTATAAAAATGTAGCTAACAAGAACTAGAGGTTATGGTGGAAGAAACAGCCAACAGGAAAAAGCCTTCATTAGAAAACATAATTGGGGATGATGGACGAGGATGGGCAGGAGGAGCAGAGGCAGCGTTTGTGATAAGTTTAGATGCTGACCTTTGTGACTCTTACAGCCTGAGAGTGTGAGTCTGTCGTGAGGTTAAGAAAACATTTAAGAACATAATATTTACAAGAATATCACTTCTTCGTAGAATTACTCTTAAGAAAAGAAAATAAGATAATTCCTAAGAAGTTATTTGAAGAATAACAACTTCTTGTAACATTTTCTCTTAAGAAAAGAAGTTCAGAAAAAACACATTTACAAAGTTTTTCTTTTTTATGACACTTTCATGAATCTGGCCCCGGATATTATTGGCATAGAGAATTAGTGTAGGCTATAAATTGAGTTCTCTGACTAAAGCACTATCGGTTGCACCAGCTGTGCGCAAGTTTAAACGTAGGCTAGTTGCAATTTACTAGGTTCAGGTTTAAGTATTACTAAATCAGAACAGTTTGCACAACAAATTAGTAGTTACTAAATACTTACATCCCCCCTGAGCAGGTGTACATGTTGGGGAAACCAGCAGAAACTACATAGAAAACACTAAAAACACGACTTGGTTAACTAAGCAAAAAATTCTAAATGTTATATGCTGTGATTTTTACTCACAGCTCAACCAGGCATGAAGCTAAACACCCACAGCTCCAGCTCAGTGAGACTCAGCAGCCCAAATGGCTAAACTGATCTGCTGTTTTGTCAGTTAACAAGAAGCCATCGTTTAAAAAGCTGCATATGTGGTTTACTCAGGGGAATATTAAGGAATAAACAGACAGCGGCTGTAGAGTTTATAGAATTAGCTTTATTCAGTTTAACTTACACATTTTTCCATTGGCAAAAGTCAGAGCAGCTGGCGTCGCGTTTCCATGGCAGCGGGTTTGCTGATTGGTTGTGAACATGCCATGTTAAAGCGATATACTCATTTGGTAGCTGTTACTAGTTAAGACATGACCAGATTTTGCAAACAAATAGTTTGAAACTAACTAGTGTAACTAAGGACTCAGTAAAAACTTTACACTCAAACTTAACTATAAACTTGCGCAGACCTGGTGTGACCCAGTCCAGGTTTCTTGACAGGCCAATAGCGAATATGGGCACAAAAGCATTTAAGCGTCCCAACAAACATTATATACATTCTTATTTATTCTCATTTTCTATCCAGTTAGAATGTTTATATTTGTATATATATTTAGCAAATTTAGACTGTTTACACTTTTTACACTGCAGGACGTTTTGTCCATCATCCACTCAAAGCATCATGGGGCTCAGGAATAAGGTGTACAGTCTGTAATCCCACCATATAGAGAATCTGTAGTGGCTGAAGTGTAAAAGTGCTGTATTCAGTTGTTCTTTGTGTGAGTTGGGTGGGGTGGGGTGGGGTGGGGGGCGGTTGCTGGAGTGGACTGAAGGTTCAGTACTTCATTTCTTCTCAGAAGTTGCCAAATTTTTTGCTAACTCTCACTTCCTCCCTTCTCTCTCTTCTCTCCTCTTCTCTTCTACTTTCATTTATCGCTTTCTTTTCTTTCACTCTTACTTCCTTTCTCACGCTTTCTCTTTCCATTTTACTTTTCATGTTTCTCTTTTTCATCATTTTTTTCCATCTTTCTCTCTCTTACTTCCCTTTCTCTTCCGTCTTTCCCTTTTACTATCTTCTGTTTCTCTTTTCCTTTCTTTTCTATTTCTTTTTATACTCGTTCTTGCTTTCTCTCCCTTCTCTTTACTTACAATTGTTTTCTCTCCATTTCTCCTTTTTTCTTTTTATTCTCTTTAAATTCTTTTTTCTTTTTACTTCCTTTTGTCCATCCATCTCTCCTTTACTTCCCTTTTACTATTTTTTCTGTTCTTTTTCTCCTTTTCCTCCTTTTTACTTCATTTTTTCTTTCCATTTCACTTTCCTTCTTTTGCCTTCTTTTCTCTTTCTCTTTTAATTCCATTTCCCTCTTTAACTTTTTTTCTCTGCTTCTCTCTCTTTTACTTCATTTTTTCCCCTCATTCTCCGGCCTCTCTCTCATCTCCTTCTTCATCTTCTTTTTCTCTCTCTCTCTCTCTCTCTCTCTCTCTCTCTCTCAGCTGACTGAGATCATGCAGTTGATGAATGCTTACTTCAGTGCCACCCGACGCCAGCTGGGGAAGGATGACTGCATCACTATGGAAACCACCCCCAAGCTCCGCCCCTCCCTGCTAGAACTGCCCTCTCACCCGGTGTGAAGAGAGAGACACACACGCACACACACACACACAAAGAGACAGTAATCCTGACTGATTGGCTGTGTGACTGTAAGAGACTCTGCGAACCAGGCAAGACAAAGAGAATCCTGTTTAGTCCCTCCATCCCGAAAAGAATGGAAAAAAAACAAAAATGAAAGAGAAAATCGAGAGGGTGAAAAGGGGAAGGAAATGGCTGAATGGACAAAGTCCAAAAGAGGACGGGGTCAGGACTTTCAACCCCCAGAATCCAGCTGGAACTCCAAATCCCAGAAAATTCCTCGCTCTCAGACACTGCATATCTGAGAGAGAGAGAGAGAGAGAGAGAGAGAGACAGAGAGAGAGAGAATGTGTGTCTCTGTCTCTGTCTCTCTCTCTCTCTCTCTCTCTCAGCCTCCCCTGGGCTTTTGAAGGCCTTATGTGAACTGCTAATAGACTCAAGTGAGTCCTTTTTTCGCCTCGTGGATGCAGAGAAGCCCCTTTCAGAGAACTTGGAGTGACTGTGTGCGTGTCGGAGATGCAGAACGAATGGAATATTCAAAGCTGTTCAACAGAAACCAAAGGAGCTCTTTAGCTAGATGTTCTTGCTTTTTTTATTTTGGTCAAATGTTCAAGCCACACCAGGTGCTGCTGCTTCACCTGAGCTGTTTCTCAGCTAGACCATCATTCGTTATACAGTAAAGAGGTAGTTCAAGGTGGGACGTGACATCTACTGTATAACGGAGATCGATGTTCTATGAACGTTTTTGGAAAATGCTGTTCAGATTTGCTCAAGAAACCCAGTGAGATCCATTCAACACAGCTTCTACCTGCATTAAAGGAACAGTTCTGGCCAAAAATCTAATTTACACTTTATTTACATCCCACATGTAGTCAATCGGTCAAGACACGTTTAGCCTCTGAACTTTGCTTCTTTAATTTTTGCCTTGGAGCTACAAGGCTAATGTAGCTAACCACGGCGAAGCGCTAGGTAAATTCTAGCCTTCATAACTTCAGAACGGTTTACGCTACAGACATGATCCACATATCAGACCATTTAGCAGGCCTGACACTAACTAGCTAGCATGATGTCATTGAGCTGTGATGTCAGCATCAATGAGTAAGAGATTATTAATCCTGAGATTATTGCTCTGATTTTTGGCCTTCATGTTCCAAAAAAGGGTTAAAACAGTGACATGATCCATGCCTCAGGTCGCTCATCAGACTCTGCCTCACCATCCAGAGTGATGTGATCCACCTGTGATGAGTTATCAGCCAGCAATCCAGCTCCAAAATCACCCAAACCCCTTTCGCTACTGTTATACTACATCTCTGCTTTTAACCTTCAGATTATAAACAAAGGTTTAACAATAGCAACATGATCCACACCAGAACACTTAGCAGGACCTGCCATCACTAACCAGAGTGAGAGAAACCAGCTCTAACATCACACAACCCAGAAATACAGTACAAACACACAGCCAGATCACTTTAAAACCTGCTATTAGCTCTGCTTTAGCCTTTAAAAGTCTCCTATTAGCACTGCACAAACTATATGCCCAAATCATCACTTGCATCAAACTGCATCCAGTTGTTTAGTCGTCTCAAATAATCTTCTCTGTGCTGTTTCTGACACTATTGTCAACCAGATTAATGGTAAAGAGAATGTTGTGTAATTCTGATTCTTGGCCAGCAATTCAGAACCTCTGGACACTCAAACTACAGTCCCGAAACAGTCATTCAGGCTTTGACCCTTAACCGTTGAAGATGTTGGGAATAGATGAGAACCCATCTGTGATGTAGAACAGTTAAAACAATAGTTAAGCCAGAACTCCTATGAACACATGATTCCCTCTTACCCCAAATGATCAGCCAAGATGTGTTTGGTGTCTAAAGGTAGCTTTTTTAGTTGTTTATGTGATACTTTTTTAATCCCACAAACAGGGAACTTCCACCTCCGTGAAGTGAAACACCAAATACACACACACTAGGGGGCACACACTTGCCTGGAGCAGTAGGCAGCCCTATCCACGGCGCCCGGGGAGCAATTGGGGGTTAGGTGTCTTGCTCAAGGACACCTCAGTCATGGACTGTCGGCACTGGGGATTGAACCGGCAACCTTCTGGTCACAGGGCCAGTTCTCTAACCTCCAGCCCACGACTGCCCCCACTGAAGCTATGAGGCTAACATTGCAAAACATGGCATCTTGTCAAGTAAAATTACCTTAAATATAGTAAATATGTCTAATATTTTTCCTGTTGAGATTGTTGCAAGCTTAATTTAAGAATATTTAACTTGTTTCTTTTTTTACTAGTTTTAAGTGATTTTATTACGTACAATCTCACAATACTGAAAGCAGAAAAATGATCTGCCAGTATAGTGAGATTTTACTTAATAAAATGACCTAAAACAAGTAAACAATGTCTAGAAATAAGATGGATAATCTATAATCAGTACACAACCATCTTAAAATGGAAATATGTAGATATGTCGACTAGATTTAAGATCATTTCACCTGACAAGATACTGACAAGATACTGCCTATACATACATGTGTAATATTTGAATATCACTAAAGAACTATTCCTATGGAACTAGTTTGCATTGGGAGCTTCGGGCAAAGTAATTACTGGTGTTTCTCCGAGATTTCAGTCCCATGAGAAACCACCATGTCAGTTATTTTTAGGGACTGCGTGCTTACAGGTCAAAAATTCCAGCATCTTTTACCTTCTTGGAAAGGTAACCAAAGAAATAACTACACGCTGTGTTATTCCCATGTTATAAAATCCTAGAAATAATCCCAGGTTTTTTTAATCCTGTCATAGAAATCATAGAAGTAACCCCAGATTATATATTAATCCTCTATAATAAAACAAATCATAGAAGTAATCCCAGATTATGTCAAGACGAGGACATACATGAATCATAGAAACAATCCCACATTATAACTGTGTTAAAAACAAATCATAGAAGTAACCCCAGAATATATGCGGCCCATGTGATAAATGAATTTTAGAAATAATCCTAGATTATATTAATCCTGTATGTTAAAACGAGTCATAGAAGTAATCCCAGATTACATTAATCTCGTATGATAAAATAAATCATAGAAATAACCCCAGATTATATTAGGCTGGTGCGATAAATGAATCATAGAAATAATTCCAGATTATATTAACACTATTTGATCAGTTAACCACAGAATAGCCCTGGATTATATTAATCCTGTGTGATAAAACAGATTACATAAATCCAATGCATGTGTACATATTTCATCATATCCTGTGGAAAAAGGAGTTTTTGATTTTTTTTAGCTTCAGTAGAGCAGCACGTGAAGAAGCACGTACTTGTAGTCTCTGTGGCCTAAATGTTATCCATTCCTAAGTGTACAAATCCAGACATTAAAAAACGTTAAATGACGTTAAATGTAACATTCATTTTATTTTGACTTTGGCTGTAAAATCAATGATGGCGCTAATCAGTCATAAACATTACAGCTGTCCAGTGGTAAAATATTAGCCCACCTACCCAAAACTAATCCCATCTGAGTAGTACTTTTCTGATTTCTGAGGCAAACGTGATGATTTAAACATACAGTTTACATAATGCCAATTTGTGGGATATAATCTTAACTACAGGAGCCACGAAGCTCCAGCACAAAGCCCGACACCAAACATGTCTTCGCTGACTGACTGCATTTTGACTGTACATTTTTTTTTTTTGCTGAACTTTTCTTTTAGCATTAATAATGTCTTCCCATATTTTAGTGAGCAATGCGTTTCCAGACTGAAGCCAGGCCCCAGTTTATGTCTGTAGCTCAGTTATGAAGTCCCATGTCATGTATATGTAGGATTTAACCTGTCTTTCATCTGCTGAGCATACTTTCACTTTTTTATAATATTGTTACTGTATGTTAGATTTTATTTATGGATGTCCATTTTATGAAATTTTACGTGTTTTTTTTTTTTTGGTTTTTTTTTAACTTGTCATTTTTACCTCTTGGTTTTTGTATCTCTTTAAGGACCTATAAGTGTATTTTATTTCGGTTTCATATTTTCAAACAGACCATGATTAACTGGTGTCATGAGTATATTGCTGAACGTTCATATATATGTCACAGCCCTCATTTTGAAGGCTACCATAAGGCAAAAGATATATACACCCCATTTTTCTGGTCAGTGTAAAAGGTTCATTGGATCGGTCAAACAGCACAGAAAATGTACATTTTACCATGGACCAATTTTGGGTTCTGAGCCCTTTATTGTAGAATTACTGCCACGCCACTCACACATAGGCAGTAAAGCTCATATAGTTGGCCTTGAATTTAGCTCTTTTCCCCCAGCCTGTGCCTCAGGAAGACGTTAGCTGTAGCCACCTGTGCCTAAAACATTCATTACTAATTCCACATAGTTATAAACTGAACCTTAACAGGCCAGATTTACATGATATTAACTCAGATATAGTTGATTAGACAAGTCATGTTTGGTGTCTGAAGTTTGCTTTTTCTACTTTTGTCACTGGAGCTACGAAGCTAATGTAGCTAGTAATGGAAGCTTAATGCTAGCAGTTTGCCTTACGCAAACTACATGCCTAAATCGTCTCACACCTGCCTCAAACCTTGTTTAAATGCTTGCATATGTGCTTTTGGACACTGCACGTCATTGTTATCTGTAAAATGGACAAAAGTACTGACAAAATTCAGGCTTCGAGATGGCTGCTGCTACAGGTTTTAGCTAGACAGTGTAAAATAGCAGACTGTAAAAACTGGCCTGGTGCATTGAGACTTGACTAAAGTCACTGCAAAACACCAGTAATAGTTACCTTCTCCTGCCTTCATGTTAATTTCATCCCTGATATTATTACAGGCAGAATTAAAATATACATATAGGCTTGCATGCCTTAGCTCCATAATGAAACTAGTGAAGCAAACTTGGTACCTCAAATATGTATTGACTGATTGACTATGTATTGGGTTAAAGGAGAAAGTTGTGTAGCTGTTATTTTCTTTCTTTTCTTTTCTTTTTTTGTCCAAACCACAGCTTTAACTGTCATGAAGAACACCTGAGGTGCTCGTGATCATTGTTTTTTTTATTGAGCCAAACATGGTCAAATTTATAGACCCCTGTTGAACCCAGTCCTGACCACAGTTTGTGGTTGCCATGACAACCTCGAACTGTCCGGTCCAAGTAGCAAAGCCACTGTCCGTGCGTCACTCAGCAGCTGCAGGCAGCTCCGCCCACTGTCTTAAAGGAACACGCTACACCTAACACGTCACCAAGAGTGGTGACTCTTTGTCCTTTATATGCCTCATGGTACTTCTCTATGTAACGCGTGTATAGTCAGTTGCACTATTGTTTGTACAGCTAACTTGAATGTGCAATAACAAATACTGTATGTAATTAATTAATAAAGGCAGCACCATTGGACCATCACGTAAGTGTGATTATTTTGGTAAGATCCTGCACACATCAGTCTTCTAAAGATGGTACCTCAATTTCTTAAGGGCCTACTTGCCAGGTTTGTGTGGTTTCGTGTACCAAATCCAGACCTAATTCATTTTTCCTACGACCATTTTCCAATCTTGCTTTATCCCTTACAGTTAAACAGCCTGTTTTTGTTACTGTGCCTTTAAGACTTTAAGACATAGGTAAATGACCTCTGTTCTGACCTCATGCAAAAAGTAGCTCAGGCTGAAACACTCCTTATAAGATCAATATGAGAATGTATATAAATGTGCTTGGCTGTTACAGCACGAAAACTTCTAAAGAGTGTTTTTGCTCAGTTGTCATATATGGGCTGTATGGACTTAAAGAGGCAAGTGGAAAACAATGAAAACATAATGGACAATGCTTTATACACTATCAAATATGTACACTATCAAAATATTCTGGTTTTCTATGATATGGGCCTTGTAAGACTGGGTAACGGTGAATGTTCCTTTTCTCATTCCTGTATAACTACATTTAAAACACTAATTATAGTGGCTTTACATGGTGAAAACCTTCATGCAACTTTAGTTGCTTGAAACATGCATGAAACAAAATTTCACGAGTTTCGTAAAGCAGTGTTCTGCAAGTCACGCGCAACTTGTTTGAAACTTAACCACAGCAGTTGCAGCCATCTTAACTTTTCAAGTTTCAGGAAACAGCCAGTCAAAATGCCCCATGAATGTAGCCTGCTGTCGTAAGAAAACCGTATCTCCATTTTTGATGTTTTTCAGTTTTTGACATCATCTGAAAGTGCCTGTTGCATTGTGTGCAAATTTCATGATGACTGGACCAACAGAAATGACCCAAAATGACTTGGAAAAACAAAATAGTAACTTTACAGGAGAAGGAAAAAACTACTCTTAATGTAAATCAATGGAACCACCCCCCCCTCAGTTCATTCATCATGAAAGTTTTATTTACACACAATGTAAAGTGTAGCAAGTATTTTCAGATAATGTGTAAAAAAAACTGAAAAAAGCCAAAAATGGAGATACAAGCTTTGCTTCCAACAGCAGCGATTTATATAGTCAGCTAGACAAGTCAAAGGGGAATCAGACTGATTTTTAAAAATGTCTTCTGTTGAGATGTAAACAAAGTCATGTAGATTGGTTTGATGTGAAATTGTTCATTGTAGCAAAACTTCATTGTAGCACTGTAATTTCTTTACAGTGGTGGTGATGGAAACCAGGGAGGGTCACAATGACTACAACACAGACACAACCAAAACATCATGTTTTCAGGCAGATGTTTTCAGCATTTGTAAGCAATCCATGTAATAACGTTGAGACATCTGGTTCCCATCACCACCACTGAACAACCTCTGACTCTAGAAATGGTCCGTTTCACATCAAACCACTCCGATTGACTGTCTACATCTTAAATGATCTAATTATGCAGAAACTTTGAAATATTGGTGGAATTCTCCTTTAAACCAAATAGGCTCCTCATTTGAGGCTCAACTTGCCCAGCTTTACTGAAAAAATCCTGCTGTAAATGTATTCAGCCCAAAAATGGAGCCAGAAAAAAAAAAAAAAACTGTCCCATCACTTATCCTCACCTAAAACTGGCCTCTGAACAGCGTCTTAACTCCTACAGGATAAAAACACATACCAAACATACACAAAACATTAGATTCTGCACTTTTTGCTTACATACAGGCCTTACAGCAAAAACAGTTAGCTTTTATTGTCCCAGTACTTATTGAGTGCTCTGTGTATTTGACGGGACATCAGTATTTTCTTAGTTCACTGAAAACGACTTGCTGTCAGACGTGATTTGGTGGAACCGTTTGTTTAAGCAGCAGATTAGCTTCGCTCTCGCCACTCGTACACAAATCACGACTCGGTAATAAAACAGTAAAAGCTCTGCTTTTAGAAAATCATTTATTCAAGTCACCGCATTTTCTGACCACACACACACACACACACACACACACACACACACACACACACACTGTACAGAACAGAAAGCCATGAGGACAGAGAGAACAGGAGAGAGGCTCAGAATGACAAGAGTTCCATTAATAATGGTTTTCCAATAATAGCTTTTACAGTGTAGACTGGAACATCATAACCTAAACCTTAACACTGAAGCCAATGATTTTTCCACAAAGTATTTCAGGAAAAAGACGTTTTGAAATGGTCTGAGGGAGTTACTAAATAATCAACTTTAATTTTGCTTTAAATTTGTCATTATTTCTTGTCATGAAATTAGCCAAAATGAGTATCAGCAAGACTTGGTCACCGTTTTTTGAAATATATATTTGAAAAATATTTTTAAAAATAATTTTATCATTGATCTACTTATTTGCATTTTAATTTTATTGAACTTTAATTTAGAACTTTACTAAGTGTTGCTGTTGAAAAAAATCTCTTGTATCTTAATTTTCGTTTGTATTTATTTGTATATAATTTGAAAATGCCAGCTACTGTTCTACCATCTAAAAAGACAAACGGACCAACAGAAATGCTCCAAAATATGTTACAATAAAATCTTGCTATATTAACATTGTACTATAAGAATGTTTTCCTTCTCCTGTAAATTGCTTTTTTGATGCAAGGTTTTGCTCCAACAGTGATGTTCATTTTCAGCTTCCAACCAACAGAACACTGGGCCACATTCATGAACTGTTCTTAGGAAATTTCATCTTAAAACCCACTTACGCAGTTTTTACGAGGGTTCTGACATTCACAAATGTTTTATTTAGGATTTTGTCTTAGGTAAAACAGAATCTTCACACACACTTCAGTATACAAAAGTACGAACATTTCTGAGATTTATGAACATGTGAATCTGAAGGAGACTTTTTCTTAGGATCTTTCTCAAGAACACATTTAAGAAAGAAATAGAAGGATGTTGGTGAATGAGGCCCAATGTTATGATACTAGAATAATTTTATACATATAATATCTGCAACAAACTATTAATATTACTGATAACACTGATTATAAACTTTTGAATAATTTAAAAAAAGCTAATAAGCAATTTGAGGTTTTCTGTTTGTCCATTACTCATGAAACGTGCAGACAATGGAGGACAGCCAATGTTTTCCAATGATGTAAATAAGTAAAATACAGCAGGAGAAAAAGTTCTGAATTTGTGATACGACAGCGATAATATATATTAAGATATATTAAGAACTGGGGTTGAAAAACAGCCTCTCTTCATCCATAAGTCCCGTTAAAGGCTGCCCCTAGTTTACCTTCATTGCAGAAGTTATGACACACAGTCTAGGGAATACTAATAACTGATTGAAGGAACACAGCAAGGTCCAACATTCAGCCAAAGGCTTCTGATCGCCTGCTGAAAGTTACCAGCGAGAAAGAGGGCCGTGTCTTTTCTGGCGTGTGATTATCAGTATGCTGAAAGATTCCCTGCGTGATGAGCCGCCTTGTTTAAAACATTTGTGTGGAAAGAACTGTGACTAACAGATTAAAACGTGAAAAAACACAATCGTTCTGAAAACCCCTGAATGAAAGCCAGTGCTGTGCTTCATGGAGAAGCATGAGTGAGTGCTTACGATAAGCAGAGCAGAGCGCCAGTTAAACTGAGAAAGTGCAGTCATGAGCTACTCTTTTTTGTCTTTGCCATTTCTTTCCAAAAAGGCTTATCGCTCCTTCCATCCTTCCACCAACCCCCCACCCCAAACCTCTCCTTCAGAGCAGCTTTCAGCCAGCCGCCCCACAGAGAGACCACCCTGCCTTATCTGCTTACTCAGGAAAGAATGTGCGTGTGGTCGTGAAGGCAAACACGTGTGTAGGAGTCTGAAGTGTGTGTGTGTAGGTGTGTGTGTGCGTCAACCTGAAGTACACAGAGGCAAAAAGAGCAGAATATAAAAATAGAACTGTGTTTCTATGGGAGCCCATTTCCACCACTTGGGGAGCGGGGAGCCATTTGTTAAGTCACAATAATGAGGTTAACATCATTATGACTCACATTATATGACTCTCTCATAACATTGAGAAAGTGTCTCACAGAAACTTGTAATTACAAGAAACTACATAAGCTCAGTGATCTCATACCTATGAATTACTATCACTTAGAAGTTCAATCATATTTTCATAATCAAATGATACCTGAAAACAGTGGTTTCTCAGTAGTATCTCAAACGCAAGTAGTCTCAGTAAAAGTGTGATAAAACCATCACTTGGTATCTCGATCATGGAGTCATGAGATAATAAGAGAATATTATTTGTATTTATTAGATACTACAGCAGCTCATAAGCAGGAGAAACGATACTATTCTCAGTAGTATTTCATAATAATCACAATTATGAGACAGCACTGAGAAATGGTATTATGAGAGCGCAAGTCAATTATGAGATACTACATCTAAGTGATGGCTGTAAAAGAGTCATTCATCATTTTAACAGTACTGTGTAATTGAGGGATGGTTTGTCATTATGAGATACTTCTTATTATGAAAGTATATCACAACTGATAATTACATTTAGTTTATAATTTTTAAATATCAACTGTTAAATAGGAAGACAATCAGATATCTGAATTATCAAAATTCTCATAAGGAATTACTCATTAGTCTCATAGTATCTCATAATGACAGTTTCTCAGTTATGAAACACTACCTCAATATTATGACTTGAGATCTTAAGAAAAGTATTGTTTTTTTGTGGTGAAAACAGGCTTCCATACTTTTCTGATCACTGCTATGGTGTGTGTGAGAAAGAGAGGGAGAGAGATACAGAGAGAAAATAGCAAGCAAGATATAGCAAGAGAATGACAAGCATCTTCACTACATCAAACATCGTTTTGAGAAAGCATATAGGCACATACAAGTTATGTAGTACTCATATAATAGGGCTGCACAATAACGTCTGTTAGGCATTACTAACTAATTAGACTGCAAAGGCAATATGCAAATGAGCCTCTAACCAATCACTATACATTTTATGGGGTGCTATGAGCATCCGGGCCAATCAGAGATGTTCTTTGGGTGTATGGATAAATCAAGACGTTCACAAATGTAATTAATTTTCATCTAAAGCCACAGGTCAACGTGTTGCATCAAATGTTTAATGTACTGCAAAGCATATCACAACTGCACTATGAAGCAATATAACTACAATGTGCTTTTTATCCATATCATGCAGCCCTAATATACAGGCCTGCACACTGAGGAATACACATTATATTATGCTAAAGGTCCAAACACGTAGAACTGCAGTAATCTCCCCATACACTTCTAATTTACTGCACAGAAGAAACAGAGGCTATGCTGACTCACTGAATGGAGGGTCTTGAAAACATGGGCCTCTTTTTAGGAGCAAGTTCAACACCTCATTTCATGTGTAATAACCTGCAGGAGACAAAACCACATCTCAGCTTTAGAATTCAAGTCCAGAACCCACTGGCTTGCTCAGTGCTACATGCTGGTCTGTTGGTTGGGGGTGGATTCACTGCTCCTGCGTTCCCCAGGAGATGTAGTCAGGCCGTGTAGCTGCGCTGTACTCATCGATCAGGTGCTGCACCACCTCCCGTGAGTTGTCCAACTCATCAAAGTTGTCTTTGAACATGTCCTCCTTACGGAACTGCTCCAGGAAGGCCTCACGCTTACGCAGCTTATCGTACTGACGGCACGTCCTCTCGAACAGCTGAGGGAGGGATGGGGAGATCAGGAGAAAAGGAGAGAACAGACATGAAAAGACAAATGAGGTGTGAAAACCTAAGCGCAAACAAGTCAGTACAAATCTACATTTTCTGAAGACAGCACTCAAGTAATAGATTAAGTCTCACTCGGCCAGAATTAAAATGTCAGTAAGGATTTTCCAAAAGACATCAGTTACGCTACGTTTACGTTACGACGGAAGACATGCAAAGGCAAAGTAGATATTCTGCTATTCAGTGATGTAAAATTCTGACACCACCAACAGCAACGGCACCACAGTGCAGCAAGAGTTTGATTTTCCCAATAAAGAGTAAATATAGAATAATGTGGATGTATATCTCTATACCTGTATAGATGTGTAGAACACTGGCAAATTTATTTTTGTAGAATAGCAGATACCACCATAATGAAATTGATCATAAAATAAACCAAACTTTTATCAATTTTATGTTGGATATATGGACTTCTTATTGTTCACTTTTAGAGCTTTAGTGTTGTACAACTAACCCTTCCTGTGTGGTCATTTTATAACCAAGGGTTGGGGAAGGGCTTACTGAGGAGATGCTGGTGTGATTGGCCATCATAAGGCCACTGACGCGGTGGGCAGACGGCAAATAAGGAGATCTGCGGGACAATGCCACCTGGATACTGGCAGGACCCCATGGGATAAAACTGGCCAATTTCCTTTCTCGAATCCTCTGAAGGCTCTTATGGACCTAAGAGAAGAGAAAAATAGCGTGCAAAACCAAGAGAATGGTTACATTTATATCATGCTGCAAACACAAAATGCGATTATATTAACTAATACGAAGCAAATTAGTTTGTGGTTAACTTTTATACTACATGGCCAAAAGTATGGACACTTGACAATCACCCCTATATGGGTATCCCATTTTAAAACCACAGACATTAATTTGCAACTATAACAGCCTACACTCTTCTAGAAAGGCTTTTCACAAGATTTTGGACGATGTCTATGGGAGTTTGTGTCCATTCAGTCAAAATACTATTTGTGAGGTCAGGCAATAATGTAGGATGAGAAGGTCTGGCTCCAAATCGACGTCACAATTTATCCCAAAAGTGGAGGACAGGCAATTTTTTTTATTCGTTTTAGCATTCTGGGGGTCCACCCTGTGAGTTTGTGTGGTGTACTGCTTTGTGACTGAGCGGTTGTTGCATTTAGATGGTTTGATATCACAATAACAGCATTTACAGTTGACAGGGGCAGATGTAGCAGGGCAGAAATTCCACAAACTGACTTGTGACGTTTAAAAATCAATGAGCTCTTCAGTAGGACCCATTCTACTGCCAATGTTTGCCTATGAAAATTGCATGGCTATGATTTTATACACCTGTCATCAATGGGTATAGCTGAAACTCCTGATCTCAGTAATTAGGAGGGGTTCATGTTCGCCTCATAGTGTATTTTATTGATCTCACAAATAGAAAGGCAGATGAGGGGTGAAGTGCAGTGACAGCACTGCATTTAATGCATATATATGCAAAAAATGCTTTGATGAATCATAATCTGAGGGTGGTGATTCAAACTGCATGCATTTAGGGCTGCTAATTGTTTATAATTGAAACCACACCTGTGTAGGATCCACCTCTCCCTGAATGATGTTCAGAATGGCAATGTAACAGTGGTTGGTCTGGCGGTCTCGGCCTGTGGACACCATGACGTTCTTCGGCTGCAGAAGCCTCCTCATCACGTCCAGAACCGTAGTCTTCCTCACACTTGCTACCTACAGAGACAAGGGGAGAAAAAAGGGGAAGAAATGGCAAGGATAGAGGATAATAGGGGTTAAAATCATCAAAAGATAAAGTTGATCAGAAGTGTCTTGTTAGAAGTTATTTTCAAAAATCTTTAAATCTCTAAGCACCGACTGATTTTATCACTACCGACATGCCAATTTTAAGAAAAATCCAGTAATATCAGATGATAAAGTTTAATATGATCAAAAATGAAATAGTTTTAGTTAAACAACATATACTGGCTAATGAGACTGTCAGTTCTTAACTATCAAACTTCTCAGACTTTATTAGCAGATCCTTTCAAAGTTCGAATAACAAATATCCTCACATTAAGAGGTGCCTGCCCATTACAATACAAAATGTATAAATACCGTACAAAGTAAAAATAAATACTGGTGCTACACTGGTAGGATTTTCACTGAAAATTCAAAGAAGCTTAATATGAGTGAATTTAACTGATCAAACAATTAGTCAGGATCTATTTTGTAGACTTGGAATTGGTCATTGCTTACTGATTGGTCAGTGGTCAATGGTGTATAACCAGTCATGAGAAAGTGGAGACGAGGAGTAGGGATGAGGGATGCAATCAACCCAATCAGATCGTTGTTCATGTATCCAGGGTAACGTAGCGTTGTTGTGCTAGCAGACATGATGGTGGAGACCTGTTAAAAACAAGTAAAACCTGTTAAAGAAGCATTAGAGTTTAATGCAACACATTAACATATCCCTCAGCCTCTTCAGTTACACAGAATTCATAATACTGTTTTCATCCATCAAATGTTCTCTCACTACAATACATGTACTGCTTAAATACACGACACAACCATTAACAATCCCTGTCATGTCAACCAATCCCGAATGCTAGACTAGCCAGCTGAACAAAATATTTAAAAAAAAATATCCATCCATCTCAGCCAGGGTCGCGGGGGGGTGCTGGAGCCTATCCCAGCAGTCTTCAGGCAGAAGGCAGGATACACCCTGGACAGGTCGCCAGCCCATCTCAGGGCAGACACACAGACAAAGACAGTCACTCACACACTCACACCTAGGGGTAATTTAGCACGTCCAATTGGCCTGACTGCATGTCTTTGGACTGTGGGAGGAAACCGGAGAACCTGGAGGAAACCAAAACAGACACGAGGAGAACATGCAAACTCCACACAGAGAGGACCCTGGTCGCCCGGCCGGGGAATCGAACCCAGGCCCTCCTTGCTGTGAGGCGACAGCGCTACCCGCCACGCCACTGTCTACTCTATCTAGGCCTCCATGATAGGGAAATATAATCAAATACTGTCAATGACTGACAAGTAACCCATTGGTGATGCATGAAAGGTGATAACTGCCGCTCTGAGAAAAGAACTGAAAAACTACAGAGTTACTAACTTACTGTTAAACATCTTGTAAATATGTTGGGATATTGGAGTTTGTTTTAGCAGTGTGTGGGCGCATGTCCTAGTAGTCCGACAGAGAGAGAGATTTGTTAAGAAGCTGTCTGCTATTTCTCTCTGCTAAGCACTATACTCCTAGCTTTACCTACCACACAGCTCTACCCCTTCTACTTATTTTTAGGTTAAGTTTAGCTGGAGTGCATGGAACTGAAAATAAATGCTGACATGCTTTCTAACTTCAACTTGATACCTTTCAAACAGGATCAGGTAACGCATAATATTAATTAATATGTACATGTCATGTTTTATACACTTTTACTGTTAAAACACAGAGTCATAATGGGACCTTTAATAGCAACTAAGGTGAACTGCCCACTGTCTCTGCTACATGAAGAAAAATATTTTCAGCACAGCTAACGTTTCTTGGTGGTTAGCTTGATTATGAAAACTGCAATAATGACAGGAAACACTTTGTTAATTTAATATGTAAAGCACATGGGCTTGGCTTTGGAAATCACTCGCAGTCCAAAATTTCTCCAGCAAGGAATACACCATGAACCCGCAGTAGAATAAGCACATTAATGTACATATTTGAAGTATCGTCTATTAAAATGACAGCTGAAGTAATTTTGGGGTTACTCAATATGACATTATTTAATACTTACTTTTATTAAAGATTTTCATTAAAATGGCTCATATTAAAAAAAAAAAAAAAGCATATACACTATGATAGAGTATATATAGCCTGATAATCGATAATCCAGTTTCTTGTTTTTTTAAACAAGAAAATACAATACTAAGTGTCTTTAGATTCTACCCAGGCCTACTTCCATCTTTATTTGGCTTAAAATGGAGATGTGATTTTTTTATTTCAAATCAGAGAAAAGGAGCAAAACTGAGGTGAAGTGCCTAGATAGCCAGCTACTTTCCTAACAGTAGCTTTTAGCTTCTAAGTTACAGTTTTCAAATGTTTCTCCCACCTTCACAACACGTCATCAGAAGGGGGTTTTTGTACCCTTTAAACCAGAATATCTCACACTGGAGACAACTGCTGCACCACTGTAGGAGGGGAGTAAGCATGTTTATAGCCCTTTTAGAGAAAACGTGAACATGTCACTGTGCCAATTGACGTAGTTACACTGAAAATGTGGACATGTAAGATGAGGTTCAAATGTTTTGCCTGAAGCTTTTGAGTAGGCTGACAGTACCAGTGCAGATAGGAAAGAAAATAAAAACAAAAACAAAATGTGACATGCTTAACCTCTCTTTGCTCCAACTTAGTCATGAGGGTGTGTTCATAAGCTGTCATATGCTTAAATGCAGTTACACTCATGAAATACAGACAGACTGACAGGAGAGACGAGTTTTTAACTGACATGAAGTACAGTCACACTTTGACTAATGACACGGCTGAAATGAAAACGCCTCAGGGCAAAACCGCCGAGCCCTGCAGCAAAGTGCATGGGTTAATTCCAAAAACAGACTTAAAGAGAAATGAACAGGAGTGCCAGACGCACTTTTCTCAGTAAAAGTAATACATGACTCTACATATGTCTGGTACATATAGCTGCACAGACGGTTAACGTAACAGGTGCTTTCACAGACTGGCTTGTGACACAATCACATGTCTGACTGGCCCTTCAGCCTGGCTGCCGATTCAGCGCCTCAGTCTTTTGTAAAACTACAGGTACCGGTTTCAGAAGAAAACTGTTCACCACCCATTAATGCCTGGTTGCAAGATTAAGTGAACCTTATAAGTCCCACAACGGGGAAATGTTCTCCTCCGCATTTAACCCATCCGTGAAGTGAAACACCACATACACACTAGTGAACACACACACACTAGGGGGCAGTGAGCACACTTTCCCGGAGCAGTGGGCAGCCCTATCCGCAGCACCCAGGGAGTAGTTGGGGGTTAGGTGCCTTGCTCGAGGATACCTCAGTCATATACTGTCAGCTCAGGGGATCGAACCGGCAACCTTACAGTCACAAGGCTAGTTGAATTGGATATTAAATAAAATGTCTATATTGGTGTTGTAGACATTGTGACCCCTGGTTCCTCTCACCACAACTGTAAAGAGGCCTGAGTCTGTAAGTTTGTCTACAAATGAACCATTTCACATAAAAACATTGAGAATAATTGTCTACATTTTAGTGATTACATTTTGTAAATGCTGGGAAATGTATTTCCCCATGACACTTCAGGCATGCAGTTTACACAACACTTCTGAATGTGTTACACTATTACATTAACTACATTAGGGCAAAGTGTAAAAACGCATGAATTCGCTAAACTATCCTACATACCCGAGAGAACACCCTTCTTTGGCAGTGTGAAACTGATCCTACATTAGCACTTCGAATCTAAACTTTTGATGTATGTGCATCTCAGTTTTATTAATATTAAAAAGCTCAATTCAAACCAAAATTCCCCCAAAAATCTCCAAATTCCAGGTGAATATCTTTGCTTGCTAGCAGCAGTTGTTGGCATTAGAATAATTAGTGTTCTACACATACAATAATTCATCACATAATGAGCAAAAATCCTATTAAAGGAGCTTAATATTTGAAACCTGTTATGTGAAAAAAAACATTAAAATTAATACTTTATGTTTATGACTGGGATTATGATGCTGAGCTATTTAAGCATTTTAGTGAATCCCTTAAACCAACATTCAACCCATTAATGTTCATATGTGAAATGCTACATTTCCTTTGTTTCTCTTGGTCTGTATGTTTTTTACTTAATTTTGATATGAGAATGGACTTTGTCCTTGGAACTGTGTCACAGAACAGTAAGTTCACACATGAAGAAAAATACCTGCACTTCACTAATACAGATTTTTTACCTACAAAGACTGAGTGAACATATTCAGTTTCAAAGTGATTTTGTGGTATTACTGACCTTCAGAAACTGTCCCATTTATGGACATGAAATACGAGACTTTACTGAGATCTGCCAATGGCAAGAAGATTACAGAAGCATTATGAGTGCAGTTCACCAGTCAGTCAAAGGAAATGAGGCTTGAACTAGGTGAGCGTGGCTGAGGTCATAAACCACATACAATTAATACAGGAAAAGAACAGAATTCTGTTTTTCATAGATGTCACAGATTTGAGCTCCTGGAAAACAAATTTCGATCCTCCAAGAGCGAGTCACGCTCGTCTAACCAGTTTCATGTGTTTCTCATACACATCTGTCATTGATGTATCTGAATCTGTTGTTCTGGAATAAAACTAATTCCATGGTAATAGTGAAGTCGTCAGGTCTAATACGTGTTCACTATAAATATTCACTGTTCACAAACTAGTTTAGGTTGTCATGTGAAAAATGTGGAAATCACTTGATATAAATAATTACTGTTTTTTTTCTAAATTTAAACGTCCTCGGGAGCTCAGTTTTTTTTTAAACCTACCTATCTGCTTGAACTACACACCTGGCATCTTTTCTTTGCTGCAAGTTTATTACAACTTATGCTCAGTTTGAGCCGCTGAGCTGACGTCAAGTGTTGGCTGAACTGTTTGGTGACATGACTGATGTAGGACTGCGGTGTAACCACTGTCCCATAGACTGTCGTTTGGGTAGGAGAGTCAGAGCGCACCTTAAGTGCATTCTGGGGACTGTAGTGCAGTGCATTGTGAAACAGGCTAAAATTAATTTGCAGGCCGGATGGGTTTGGGTTGCGGGCCTCATCTGGGCCATAGGCTTTGTGTTTGACACACAGGCTCCAGATGAATCATCTACAGGAAATGTCTAATAGCCCTACAGTTGTACCAGCTTCTACTAGAACAATTTAATACATGTATCTGCAACAAACTGATTTTGTACTATAGAAAACAGTGATTCCAAAATTTTAAACGGTTGTGTACACTTATGTAATGTAATGTAATGAGTCGGGTTTCCATGGAGATGGATTTGAGCAGATGTCAAAAGGTCTCACCAGTTGGTTAATCTGTGAGAAAGAAGGGTTTTGGATGTGCAGTCTGTCTGTAGCTATTCTGTTCAGCGCTGTGTTATCCAACACCACCTGAAATTAGAGAGAGATGGAGAGAGACAGAGACAGAGAGAGATTGATAATATATAGACATACACAAACACATATACACAGTGCTGTGAATAAGTATTTCTTCTCTATTTGCAAATTTGTCATTTAAATGTTTCACATCATCTAATTTAAATGCAAGATAGACAGCATGTGTACACATAAAATGCAGCTTTTAAATGACACTTCCATTTTCTGAAGATAAAGATTTATTCAAAATCTCTATCAACCATGCGAAAAAGGAAAAGCCCCCCACACCTAATAACTTCTTGTGCCACACCTGGCAGTAATAACTGCAATCATTGTGTTTGCAATAACTTGTGAAGTGTCTTTTACATAGCTGTGGAGGAATTCTGGCCCACTCTTCTTTCCAGAAATGCTTTACTTTGGTTAGATTGGAGGGTTTTTAAGTATTAACTGCCCATTTAAAGTTTAAACATCATCTCAATGGGATCAAGTCAGGACTGTGACTCAGTCACTCCAAAACCACAATATTGTTTCTTTTGAGCCATTCGGAGGTGGGCTTGCTTGTGTACTCTGGATCATTGTCCTGCTGCATAACCCAACTGCGCTTGAGCTTTAGGTCATGAACTGATGGGCGGACATTCTCCCTCAGGATTTTCTGGTAGAGAACAGAATTCATGGCTCAAGTCATCCAGGTCCTGCACAAGAAAAGCAGCTCCAGACCAAAACACTACCACCACTATGTTTTACTGTTGGTATGGTGTTCTCATAGCAGAATGCAGTGTTCGCTTTATGCCAAATTTAAAATGATCCACGTCTTCCAAAAAGTTCCAACTTTGACTCATCAGTTCATAGATTATCACAAAAGTCTTGGGGGTCTAGATGTTTTTTGGCAAATGAGAGACAAACCTTTGTGTTCTTTTTGGTTAGCAGTGGTTTGCACCTTGTAACTCTCCCATAGATGCAATTTTTCCCAGTGTCTTTCTTATTATTGAATCATGTACAGTGATTGTACCTGAGGCAAAGCATGTGAAAGTCTGAGGTGGAACCACTGAGAGGAACCCTCGGGTTGCCTTTCATCTCTGGGCTGCGGCATATATGCTACAAATTGCACAGCATTTCATCGCCATCATAGAAAAAAGTAGCTTTACAGGACTTTACTGGTTTACTTTATTGCTTTGTGGGACTTTATGGACTACCTTTATTGATCCATTCATCATGAAATGTTGATACAACATAAATGACACCTAGCCTTTTTAAATAAGGTTAAAAATTGAGAGTTAGGATGTTGTTGTCTGAGGGAAAACATGTAGCAATATTCATGGCCAGCGACAGTAAGAGAGCAGGAGGACAGGGCATATTGACCGCGCTCTCACTGAACTCCTCAGCAGTAAGACAAGAGCCATTCCTCTGCTCAACTTCATTAGCTCCAGTGCTAACTCAATCTCTGAGAGGCTGAGGAGAAGCTTGAGCTAGCGTGCGGCACTGATTCAATAAATCTAACATAGGCCTTGTCCCATGCTAATCACATTACCTGAACTCCAGCCTGTTCCGCAGGGCTAGATTAATAAACAAGGCTCAACTGTAGGACAGATTTTAAATTAAACAACGATAACTGCAGCAGAGAGGAGCAATCACTATGGTAACACAGCTTTCAAAAGGTTTACGACTTATTATTATGTGATTTAAGTTTATCTGGTCTGCTGCCTCTGATGAAAATGGGATTTATGACGGTGTAAATGCATTAAGAGAAAGCTTAACAACCAAAACAATGGATTCTTCTAATAATATTCAGTAAAAAAAAAAATAAAATCAGCAATGCATATAAATTGGGAATGTTTCTCTAGCTTCTCCCATCATAACAGGGATAATACTCATACTTCTACTCAGCTAATATCGACTTGAAGCACTGCAGACAGTGGCTGTCCTTTATCTATCCTTCATATTATTGCTGATACCATCACCAATACCAATACCCGGGCTTATATGACTAAATAAAT
The DNA here is from genome assembly GCF_015220715.1 of Pygocentrus nattereri. NCBI lineage: Eukaryota > Metazoa > Chordata > Actinopteri > Characiformes > Serrasalmidae > Pygocentrus > Pygocentrus nattereri. The sequence goes on along the minus strand of NC_051224.1, from coordinate 18,155,339 downwards.
AGTAATATTATACTTTTTATACAAACCTTTTAAATTATAAACTGAAGGTGGGTGTGGCTTAAACTAGAAATAATTGTGCAATGATAGAAATGGGTATAATTATGCACTGAAACAGACTAATCAAGAAGTGATGTAACTTATACAGCCAATCAGCAGTCTTGATTTTGGACCCTGATTGATGCTGCCAAGATCAACTTGGGCACTGGAATTTGGTACCAAATGACAATCTTTTGATACTTGGTAATATTAAAATAATTCGACTGGTAATATAAAATAATTCAATTTGAATCCCTAGCCTTATTATTTACAAAGCTTTACAAAACAAGGAAAAAGAAGTTCCCAGCTTTGAAATGTACAAGAAATAATGATACAAAGTCATTTTGGACCACTTCTTTTGGTCTTTTCGCCTGTTAACATTCACAATGTACAGGTCCACTTGGGCTTTCTGATGAAAATAAAGTGTGTGTGTGTGTGTGTGTGTGTGTGTGTGTGTGTGTGTGTGTGTGTGTGTGTGTGTGCGTGCGTGCGCGTGCACACATTTTCCAACAAAAAAAATAAATGAGCAAAAACTAAAAATCCCACAAAAAAATGGGGTTTTGATACATCAGTGATATATATCGTTTTCCCTATTGCATTGTTTGTACTGTCTAATACCCCATTTTAATCAGAAACAAACATCTCACAAAGCCAATAATAAGGTCATAAGTGTGTCGATAGCCAAAGAACAGGTAGAATAAATGTCTCTGAAGGCAAATTTCTGGACTGAGATAAAAAATTTTGCAAGTATGACTATGATGTTCACAGCATACATAGAAAAAAGGACTTGCATGCAGGGCAGCTTCATTAATGCAAAACATAAAGAAGAAAAACTACTGAGCAAAATCGCAATAATATTAATATTGAACCCTAATAAACTGCACAACGCAAAGACTAGCTCCAGCAGACTGGCAGCTCTGTCTGCGCTCAGGAAGTGGGTTTCATTATAAATATGTAAGGAGACAGAGAGATAAAAAGAGAGAGATCATTTTAGTTGTAGTAGACAAGAGACATAAAAAGAAGAGAGCCAAAGAGAATGAGACAAAAATGAAAAACAGATAGAAAAAGAAAGTGATAAAGTTACAGAAAGAAACAGAGATTGATGGACAGATGGAGAGAAAGAAAAGGCAGAGAGTTATAGCTGTAAAAACATTCATGAGGGCTGCAAAAATGAATCAACACTGATTACGTAAAATTGTTGATGTGTCATTTACTTAAAAGCATTTTTTGAAATATGAGGGGAAATGGTGAGAGGAGAGCAGAGAGGAAGAGAGGATGATACAAGAGTGGAACTGTCCTCCCTTCCTCCTCCTCATCCTGTGCCATTTCAGGAGTGGAAGTGAGGAAGGAGTGAAGAAAAGGACGTCTGTTTGGATGGATGGATGGTGTAACTGTGAGCAGGAGAAAGGAAATGTGCAGTTAGCCGAGTGCCCAGTGCAGAAGAGACGCTCTGTTCTACAGAGAATACAGAGAAACCCTGAGAACAGCCAGAGAACACCCTCATTTGACATTGATTTGGCTAATTAGTCTGTGTGTGTGTGTGTGTCTGTGTGTGTGTGTGTGTGTGTGTGTGTGTGCGCGTGCTCACCACACAGTCTGCGTTCTGAGTGAGTCTCTTCAGGGTAAGGAGTGAGTTGTAGGGCTGCACCACCACATCACTCATTTCATCCTGATTAGGAAACACAGAGTATGTCTGGACCAGCTTCTTAGGATATCTGATAAAGAGCGAGCGAGTGAGAGAGAGCAAAAGAGGAAAAAAATAAAGAAAAGGAGTGAGACAAAGAGAGACAGAGTGAGGTAAAAAAAGAGAGAAAAAACCAAACAAGAGAAAGAGCACAAGAGAAAAACATGAAAAAAAGAGTGAAAGACAAAAGAGAAGGCCAGAAAAAAGAATGAGAGCAAAAGTGAAAAAAGTGAGACAAAACGAGACAGAAAAAAATTGAGAGAACAAAAAGAATGAGACAGCAAAAGAGAAAAAAAGAGTGAGACAAAACCAGAAAACAAGAGATAGAAAAAAGCAAGAACAAAAATAACGAGAGTGAGCACAAAAGAGAAAAAGGGCGAGACAAACCGAGAGTGAGATAAAAGTGAGAGAACAAAAGATTGAGAGAGAAGATGAAAAGAAAAACATGGGAGACAAAAAGAGCGAGACAGAAAAAGTGAGAGAACAAAAAGAACAAACCAGAGAGAGAGAGAGAGAGAGAGAGAGAGAGAGAGAGAGAGACCAAGTTGATTAACTGTCAATGATAAAATTAATTTTTTCCATATTGTCGACTAGGGGTGCAACGATTATTCTTCTTAGTCAACTAAAATCGACGACCAAATTAGTCGCCAACTAATTTAGTAGTCGATTAATTGGTGACGTCATTACGCGTATTTCTGGCACTCGGTTGAAACGTTCTGACATTAAAGCTAACTGGGGACTTAACAGCGCGATGGCAGCGTCAAGAACAAAAAACCGTGTGGGAGCTAAACTTTGGGGGGGGCTGTATGTTGTGCTACTTGTAAATCCGACCTTGGCTGGCATGAGAGCACATAATCCATGTTGGCTCACTGGATGAAGAAAACTAATGTCGGTAAGATAGGCCCCGTCCCAAATCGCATGCTAGCACCCTAAACAGTGTGTAAAATCAGCGCATGCCCCATTAGAAGTGCACGCACTGGTGTAGCGTGTGAGGTACAGAAGTGTGTGGTTCGAGACGCGGTGATGGTTGTGCTAGCGAGCTAGTAAGCTAACGTTAAAGGCGGCCTGCTTCATGTTCTGAGCGGTAACATTTTTATATTTTGAAATGCAGGTTCTCTGGTATCGTTTATGGAGTTGGAACAGAGAAGCAAGTAACTATTATTCACAGCGACCCTGTTCACTTTCCAGACACGTTTACACTTTTAAACACTGCATCGTCGCCTTAACGTCGAGGCCGCCGATGCGTTAAACCCGGCGGACACAGGGGAGCGATTCCAAACAGGTTTCAGGTTTCCGCGAACGGTTAGCTCCACTCGCTAACAGTTTAAAGACACAGGGCAGCTGGACAGAGGGGTGCCGTTGAAATGAAGTGTTTACACAAAATCATTCAAATTTAACTGTCACTAGAGAAGTTCACCACAAACATTCACCACTTTCCCACCTGCTCCGTCAGAGCGCGTCTCCTCTGACAGTGAGGCCTGCGATTTTAAATTCAGTTTGCAGCAAAATGTAGACAGACAGCAGTTTAAATTTCACATTAATCAAGTAAATAAAAAAAAAAAAACTCAATTTAAAGAAAAATAGATTTTTTTGTTATTTTATTGCTGCTACTTTGCACACCCTTGGTTATAAATTTTGACAGGAAAAATACACTGGAGTCTTTTTTTTATCTTTTGTATTAGCAGGAAAGTTCATCTATATTGTCTGCAATGTTAGTTAGCAAATGCATGAAACAACCTCAAGCTAAATTTAAAAGCTACAAAAAAAAAGTTATTTGATAATGTAGCGATTCATAATCTGAAGAATCGATTAATCGCTTCAATAATCGATAGATTATTCGACTATGAAATTAGTCGTTTGATGCAGCCCTATCGTCGACTACTGCTGAGTATCGTTCAACACTGATACAGATACCTGAATGATGCCTGGATCTCAACCAAATTACAAATTGGAAGTGGGTATAATTACTGACTGATACAGCACTGACGTTAATAACATGCATTCAGAATGTAGCTTAGACAGCCTATTGGCTGTCTGGATTTTGAAAGAAGCATGCTTACTGGCTCATGAATGCAAACAAGACCAACATATCTTAGATATTCATATCTGGTATTGAATGACACTGAATTAAATCAATACTCAGTGGTAGTGAAGTGGTCGGTACCATAAAAGTACTGAATACCCAGCTTTACTGTCTTCACATCATTAACTCACTAAGAATAGTAGAATGCAGTGTACAGTGTATACAATGTACAGTATACAGTATACACACTGGTGCGGTTTAGAGTATATTGCAGTCAGGAACCTCTAACAAAAGAAAGGTAGCTATTAAAGTGGTGTGCCTGAGACCGCACGTGCAGGGCTATTGACCGCACTCATAAAAGAGGCACTTATCCTCCTGAATACCTTCATGTGCTTCTAATTACCCTCAGTAGCACCTCCTGGCTGCAAAGCCACAAAGACAATGCATAGGACAGGGTGGAGAGAAAGTCTACAGTAAAATGATGATACAGGACAACAGGAATGTCCGTCTGAGCGAATCTTCACCAACATATGTGGGTGAGGTAGAGAGCTGTGAGCTGAATACAGTTAGCTTTTATGCCATAAAAATTGTTTTAAAAAACAGACACTGAAATTAATTATAATTTTCCAGTGATCTATTAAAAGCAGACTACCATGAAAGAAAAAGAAAGAAAGAAAGCACCTTGAAAGTGTGGGCCGGCTTCCCGGACTCAGATAGAGTCTAAGCCTAGACTATAAAAAATTTCCAATGGTGATTCATCACTGCGATTACAATTTAGTCCAAGACCAGGCTTAATCCATGTCTTTGAAATCAGTTCAGTGAGTGCTTAAATTCCTTTGCCTTCTCAAATGACTTGATGGTATGCTTTCACCAGACTTGTTCTGGCCATTTGGCAAAATGAATGCTGCCACTTTTTATACTTATGTATAAAAAAGTATCGTATTGTGGAGCAAAGACCACGTTACATGTCATCATTAAATTTGTGTATCATTACACCTTTAGTGCATGTTAAGGATACTTAATGATTGTTTCATACTGTATTATAAGGTATCAATGCAGCACGTTAGCCTGGGGCGTTTTAAATCATAGCTTTTGTTTAGTGTTTCTGTGCTGCTAAGAAACCAGCCTGAGTGGATCAGGCAAAACTCTGCAGTCTGAAATATTGCACTTTTATAATGTTGAATGCTATAATCGAAGCCCTTTTGCAACCTGTGAGTTAGATTTTTTGCAACTGTGTGGGTTAGATTTTCAGGTGAAAATAAAATGATCCTCCTTTACAGTAAAATAAAGCTCTGCTGATCGTTCAACACAGTTTAACAATAAATGGTCTTAAACACTGGAGTTAATGTAGAACTGCTATTTCACCCTTTAACCCTGAAGGTTGGTGCTCAGACTGATGGTCACACAGCAAGTCATACAGACACCAGTCTCGTCCAGCTAGGATCTAACGAAATGGCAATGAGGAAGATTTAAGATGAATCAGTGATTTGGAGACGAGTGGACTGATTTTATAAATCACTACAGCTGGTTTCCTGAAATGGTTTAATCTGTAATGAGAAACTGTCAAAATAAAAAGTCATGAAGCTGAGGTCAGTTTCTCCTTCACCAGCCTCTTGTTTGACTTTTCCTCTTCCATCTTGACTAACGCAGCAGTTACATTCTGACGACTCGGGCACTATTTTGAGGTGGAGTGGGAAAATTAGAACATGAAGCTGGCGAATAAGAAGCGACTTCAGCCTCGTAAAAAGTCAGACGTTGAAAGACATTTTACAAGAAACTATACCACTTTAGCGAAAAACTGCTGGATATGTGACAAAAACAGCAATAGCTGAGCTAAAGCTTAAAGCGGAGCTTTATCATTTTTAGCCTATACTAGTACATCAGCACAAACAGACATATTTACAGCCAAGATGGTAAAATAGACATAACATGTTCTGGCACCCAAGGTGGTTTAATATTTGTTAAAAGGACAAAAGGGCGCTTCTTAACATTTAGGTTGCTGACCCCTGCTTTAATAGGTAGGCAGAAGGTAGACAGATAGAAAGTACAGATGTGCTGATATGTGAATACTGAGTTTTTCAGTCCATAATGTTTACGTCTCATCTGTCAATACTGATACATACACAATTCTAAATGTATATGGGACAGATTCCATCTTTGCATTAGAGCTAAATGTAAAGCTTATTTGTAATGGGGTACCAATGCAGGAAAAAAGCTTCAAGAGCAGGCATGTGTCACCAAGGCTTGAGCCAGCTGATGGTATTGACAATTACTGACAGTTTCTTGCAATTCATTGCAATTGTCAATTAAGTTGGGACAACTTGAAGGCCCAAAAACAAACTGCGTTTGGCTTTAAGACACACAACAGTAAATATATTTGTCTTGTGATTAATTTTCTTGTTTGTGTGTGCCCTGAGTCAGCCCTGCTATGCTGTCTGGCCATAGAACATTGGGTAGCAGTGTGAGATAGCAGCTTTCTTACTCCTCCTCTGCCCACCCACAGCTCCTGATAACATTATCATTTGGTGATGCCGAAAGGGTACCACCCATGATAGACAAGCCTAGTGTGAGCTGAATAGTTTACTCTTCAAGAATTACAGTAAATGTGTCATAAAATAACAGTTTAAACTGGAAAGGGAAAGTTCGTGAACGAACTCTAAGTTGGCTTGAAAAAGTCAGTAAGTTACATTAAAATGTTTAAATTGATGAAGACTGGCAATATTTTAAAAACTATCAATAATGTTTGTGTGTTAATTGTGTGGAGTGTGTGTGTAGGTCTGCTGAGTGTGTGTGGTTTGTTGGGTGTTAAGTGTGTGCGGTGTCAGGTATGTTGAGTATGTGCTGTGTATTAATTGTGTGGAGCGTGTGTGGTGGGTTAATTGTGTGTGTGTTGAGTGTGCAGTGTGGGTAGTGTTGAGTGTTTGGTTTGTTGGGTGTGTTAAGTGTGTGTGGTGTCAGGTATGTTAAATATGTGCTGTGTATTAACTGTGTGGAGTTTGTGTGATGTGCTTTGTGGGGGGGGGGTTGTCGAGTGTGTGGTGTGGGGTGTATTAAGTGTGGGGTGTGTTGAGTGTGTATTGTGTGTGGTGTGGGGAGTTTATTGTGTGTGGTGTGGGGTGTGTTCAGTGTGTGTGGTGTGCTTCCTGTTTGAGGTGTGTTTATTGAGTGTGTTTATTTACCTTAAATTCTGTACCACCTTAATTTTATTGCAAAGTTAATTGACGTTCCACCTTAAATTCTGTGCCATCTTAATTTTAGTGCTACTTTAAAGAGAGTTCCATGTTAAATTCTGTGCCTGCTTAAATTTGGTGCTATGTTAATGTTAAAGTTCCACCTTAAATTCAATACTAATATAAAAGCAGTTCCACCTTAATTTCAGTCTCATTGTGAACTAAGAGCTACCTTAAGAAGTTTCTTATTATAATTCAATGCTATCTAAGTGCAATTCCACCTTAAAAAAAAATCACGATGTGTGCTGATACTGCTGAGCATTAGGCTGGGAGCATGTGAGACTGTGCTCCGTGTGTGAGTTTGTATGTGTGAGAGAGAGGTGCCCTGTGTGGCATGCTGCCAACATTCCGCCCAATCATTCCCTGTGGGAAAAAATATCGTCTTTGAACGATAATTTACAAAAACCATCGGAGCACTTAGAAAAACACAAGCAACCTAATCGTGTATAGGTACTACGATCCTGCAGTTTCGTGGTTCTAGCTCAAACTGTGGGACGAGAAACATTTTATATTTTGAGCTTATTATTATTATTATTATTATTATAAGAAGAAGAAGAAGAAGAAGATTACGACGAACAGTAAGTTGGCTTTTTCAAGCAAACTTAAATATCCATCAAATCTAAAAAACAGTCTAAACCTTTTAAAAACTATAATCTGCCAAAGCCAATATGATTCTGATATTAATGTGTTAAAATGTAACATTTTAAAACAGAAAAAACTGTACTGACTCGAGACAAATCTGTATCCAGCTGAATTGTGATTTGGTACATGCCTAGAGCATGTCTGTGTTCTCACCTGTCATTCAATTTTTCCAACAAGTACGAGCCCAGGCCAGACCCTGTTCCTCCAGCGATGGAGTGGCACAGTACAAAACCCTGCAGAGCAGAACGTGGCAGATTTAGTAAAAACAGTATTAAGGAGGGCAGTTGCATACTGTAAGGTACTATTTAAGACCATGAGGACTATTTTAGGGGTTAAACAGCCCACTCACCAAAAGACAATTTACCACCCAGCACACACTATCCCTAATGTTAGGTAATAAAGTGAGCGGGGTAATGGCACAGATTAGCCACACGAATGCTGGCCTCTCTGTTTTTCTAAAGGGAGGAACTTTTACCGCCTGCGAGTTAAGAGGGCATAAAAAAAGCCATGAAATAACACCCTCAGTGCATATGTTCTCTATATGTGTATGTATGCGTGAGATTCCGGAGAGACTCTGTAACTGCATTTACGTCACCAAGCTAAAGAGAGCATGCCTGCTAGCACAGTGAAAAAAAAATAATAATAACATAAAAAACAGGCAGCGCAAGTCACTCCTCCATCTGGAGGTGATTATGAAGAGGTCTGGGTGTTTTTTGGGCCAACCCAACCCTACGCTCACGTGAGGTGAGAAACGTGAGACTAATGACAGCAGGGTAAAAAAAACAGAAATAGTAAAACACATCAGATCATCCATCAAAGCTAATGAAGCTGACGCCTGCCTTCAGAGTACATCCTCTGAAATGGAGTCAGTAGTGCAGATATGGTGTTACAAAGGGATAGCTTAACAAATTTCCTCAACTCCAAGCAAACTTACTAGGTTTTCTTACAATTAAAACATTATGGGCTAATATCCTCCATGTTTCTTGTTTTCCCTGAAGTCCCTGTGCAAGTTTCTGTACCTAAAACAATCAGAATTTATTCTTGCAGGACCGTTTTCCACCCTCTCTTTATTCCTCAGAATTAAAGAGGCTGTTTTGTTACTGTGCCTTTAAGACTGATAAATGTAAATAACCTGCTTATAATTTCAGCATAAATATGCAGGGCTAAACTGATGGGCTAACCAGGACATATGCAAATGTACTGGTTTTCATGTCTTCATAAAAAGTTATTTCAAAACATGTTTTTGCAGCTTAGTTTCCATGTTTGGACTGTGCTGGGGAGTGAACTGTACATTTAGAAACTTTAGCAATAATTATGTACAACAGTCCTTTATTTCAACAAACCTGAGGAAAACTCTTTGCATGATAAAGGCACGTTTGATGTAACATGTTAACATTTCACTTATAAATTTGTGACATGTCCAGAACAGACTTTAATTTAGTCATAGCCAATATATGGAAATATACAGATGCAAGCAACAAAAACATTTGTTGTTCTTAAGCAACTCCTTATGTTCAGACTACAGTGAGAAACTCACCTCCAGACTGTCACTGCCATCTGCCTCTCTGTCAATGATATCAAAGATGTCTTCATGGATTTTCTCACCCTAAAACAAGGAATTAGTTTCAAGCGTTAAGAGTCAAAGTAAAAAAGTACAATAAAAAAATTAAATAAAAAGAATGACAAAAAAAATCAATAAAATCACACAGATTTACAGAAACATTTTGCTTCTTCTAACAGCGAACACATTCACTTTGTCATTCGCATGTGTATGAGCTGAATTGATTGTTTTAGCCAAGGCTTAACAGAGCTTTTGAAAACCGCTTTAATGAAGACAAATGAAATCAACATCACAGACGAGGCAAAGGTTTCTCTACAGTGAACCATCAAACCACTCAGAACGATCGCACTTATTAAATATCGCACAAATTCTGTATACAAACATGTGCAGGCATAATGGCAGACAACTATGAAAATGTTGGCATGTTATACTTGCACCTTGGGCTGAAAGAGTAAAAAGTCTTATGTTGAAATCTCAGTCCCACCCCCCCAAACTACTGGAGCACCAATCAGCATTGGCTTAACACAGCTCCACACATTCGCCCAGGGCGTAGCAGAGATTTTGGAGGCCTGCACATCAAAACTTCTGCAAGCTACACATACCCACAAACTAATTCTCTGCTTCTCAAAACTGATACATATATGTGCATCTTCACCGAAGTATAACTTGGCCTCTGCACACCTGGGAGAAGCCGCTAGCCCAGTTGTTTCCGGCCCCGCCGCCATGCTCAGAGAGGTAGATGTTCTCAGGGTTGTACAGGTTGGCGTATGGGGAGTTCAGAATGGTGTGGATGACTCGAGGCTCCAGGTCCAGCAGGACGGCTCGAGGAATGTAGTGCTCGTCATCTGCCTGTAAGGGGACAGAATAAACACACGTTACAGCTTGAAACATTTGTCAAAACCTGACACGTTCCAATTATTCATGTCAGGTTTGGATGTCATTTCTCAAACATTTGGCTCGAGTAAATTCATCTCAGAATCCCAAAACGGATTTTGCCCTACATTTGCCCCTGCTCTGCTTTTTCTCTGTACTTCATTCTTCCTTTCAACTTTTAAAAAACATTTTCAGTGAATAAGCTGGAGTCACTGGTGTTATTGTAGTTAGGTCCATGAGACCTCCATGAAGAAGAGAGAGGAAACAAACAAACAAACAAAAAAAAAAACCCAAACAAAACAGAAAAAACCTCACCACATTATGTAAAGTTCATCCAGGCTCTTTGAGAAGAATAATATTGGGACGCTGTTCTAAAGCATCAACTGAAAATTTGTTAAGTTAAACCCTATCTGAACTTTAAAAATTATGTTTAGGCCAAAATCTTTTCTTAAAATTATGCTAAAAATGTTTCAGGTATAACATAAGATCTATAACTATTTCATGAAATGATAACATTATTTATTATGTAAGAATTGGGATTTTTTGCTCCTGGGCTCCCCCTATAGTTGTGAAGCCTATTTCACTTTTACATCACTGTCGAAAACACAAGCCGCATTGTGAGGCACTCTTTTAGTTCTTGCGTACAGGTAAAAGCCAGTCTCTTGGCTGGTTCTGTTCCTCGCTTCCTCTGACAGCGTCTTCTGGTGCCGTAGCGTTTCAGAGTTCTCGTGAACTGTGCCCACTCCTCCAAGGTAACATAACACTATAGCAGGAGCTCTGGGCTAGAAGTGGTAATGACAGAGATGCCATTCTCCCCATTACCAATCAGTGTACCATTAAAATGATTCTGAAGCTGTTGCTTTAAGGTAAATTGCTAAATAATATTGTTTTAAAGTCTTCAGATATATGGTTTCTATCACCACCACTGTGAACAATTCTGAACAAGCAAGTTTCTCCAGAACAAGCATTTCACACCAAACCACCCTTAAAGATTTATAATATAACTATCGAATTCTGCAGAAATTATGCTACTCAAGTTAGGGCAGAACCCTGTCTGGATACAGCCAGCTTTGCAATCCAAACGTCATGCTGTGGATCAACCTTGGGCTAAATGTGCTTGGGCTATTCTGGAGCTTAGATATGAAACATATTCAGGCCTGATTAAAGCTCTATGACACATTCATCATATGCCCAAAGGGAGTTCACAGAGAATTCATAAAAACATTGTTTTCTTTTAGTGCATGAACCCCTACATTAGTGCATATTATTACTTTTTTTTTTTTTTACTCTGACCCTAAAACAGTACAAAATGAAAATATTGCCCACAGAGCAGTGAGTAGACTAGAAAACTGCTCTCTTTCATAAATGTGTGTTTTTACTTTGAATTTGGATTGAAACAGACCTGGACTGCTCCATCTTGGCCCTGGAGGTCTTCAACCCAGGTGAGTTCACATCCAACACACCTGACTTTAACATTTGGATGTCCCTAAACGCCTTCAGATGAACAGGTTTGTTAGGCTAGCGTTGGAGCTAAACTCAGCAGGTGATGGATCTCCAGGATGAGGAGTGGGCACCCAAGAAATAAATGATCACATTCCCGTCCATGGCTGCAGATGCTTTGCTGAAAACACTGTGAACATGTGGAGTCAGGCTCCCTCTTGTGGCCATTTGATACACAATTCGTGGACACTGTTTTCTCTCATAATGTATATTACACACACCTACACAAATCAGGAAATGTATGCACCAAACTTTTTTTCCTCAACTTACTCATTGCAGTATTGATGGCAATTGCTGGAGACAGCAGCAGCTGGGCTGCCTCTCCTGCTTCCATGCAATTTTCTCTTATGTATTTGTGCATTTCTACTATATTGCATACTGTCCACCTAAGATGAGCAAACCACACATTTGTCTGTGATGCACTAGCACTGTGTCTCTAGCTTATTCTGTATTTACAGTCTATTTATTGTTTTGTTTTTTGTATTTATGGTGCACTCATTGGCTTGTCTTAATGTTTATGCACCAGGGAAGTAGCCTGTACATGTTTCGTTATACTGCACCCCTATATGCCTATAAAGACAAAGTTGTAGGAGACTTGAAATGGATACCAACACCAGGCCTGGACTGAAAAGGAACATAAAAGTGTATCATCATTTGTTGTTGCAACATCAGCATTCATAACACTGACATCACAGAAGTATGTAATATAAAAATGAAATCAAGGGTGTTATCAGGGAGCTTTTCCCTCTTTGCTGCAGTAACAGCCTCTACTCTCCTGGGAACAGCAATGTTCCAACATCTGTGAGGCTCTGACTGAATTTAGCCAGAGCATTAGTGAACACATCACAAAGGTACTGGGTCTAGCTCAGATCGTCTGCTGCACAGCCCAATGGTGGGGAGGGGGCTTTATATCTCCCCTATCATTGGGAATAATGACCTCAGGCTCATGTTCAGTAGTAGTCTGTGCATAATATTAAACCTAAAAATACTAAAAGCACAAGGGCAGTGTGCTTGTCTTCTTATGTAATGTCCAAGTGTGTACCATTTTCCAGAATTTTAGTTTAGCAAGTTTTTTTATATGATGAACAGTTAACAAAGACTGGCCTCATTGTAGGGCTGGGCAATATATCATGCTAAATTAAATCACAATACAATATGTTTTTCTGAACATAAATATGCATATTATAAGAACTAGAACACTGACTAACTGCATGCTTCTTTATAAAGAGAGCAAAACTAGTCCCATTTAACCAGATTTAGTGCAACACAATATATAAAAAACTGAATTAAAAAAACATGAGTTTTTGATAGCACTTTATTCATGTTGCACTCTCTGTACTTTCTGATCAGATATCTGAAAAAATAAATGTGTATCATGAAAATATTACATTTGTGCCATATCGCCTACCTCTGCTTTGTTGTACACATGATAGACTATGTTTTACACCAAGATAGAGATGCAAAACAAAAAAGTGTGTGAAATTTATGTAGGTATATTAATTTAAATAAACACAAATCTATTACACGACCATTCAAAGGTTTGGAATCATCCGTCATTCATAACTGCTGTTCTTCTACTTAATAATACACAGTGTACTATATAGTGCACCAACCATTGGACTACTGTAGGTCGAAGACCATCAAAGAGGAGAGGAGGAAGGCGGGTTAGAAGGCAGCGAGAGAGAAGGAAAGGCAGGAGTGTGGAGGTTAGAGTAGGGACTCTGAACATAGGGACAACGACTGGTAAAGGCAGAGAGCTTGCAGACATGATGGAGAGAAGGAAGGTAGATATTCTGTGTGAGACCAGATGGAAAGGAAGCAAGGCCAGGAACATTGGAGATGGATTCAAACTGTTCTATCATGGTGTAGAGAGGAAGAGAAATGGAGTAGGGATAATCCTAAAGGAACAGCTTGGGAAAAGTGTTCTAGATGTAAAGAGAGTATCAGACAGGATCAAGAGCCTGAAGTTGTTCATATGCACCACAGGTTGGGTGTCAGTTAGAGGAGAAAAAGGAATTTTGGAGTAAGATGGATGAAGTGGTAGATGGTGTCCCTAGAGAGGAGAGATTAGTGATTGGTGCAGACTTCAATGGACATGTTGGTGAAGGAAACAGAGGGGATGAAGAGGTGCTGGGTATGTATGGTGTGAAAGACAGAAATGCAGAAGGTCAGATGGTTGTAGATTTTGCAAAGAGAATGGAAATGGCCGGGGTGAACACGTATTTTCAGAAGAGGGAAGAACACAGGGTGACATACAAGAGTGGAGGGAGGTGAACACAGGTGGATTATATCCTTAGCAGGAGATGCCACCTAAAGGATATTGGAGATTGTAAAGTGGTACCAGGGGAAAGTGTAGCAAGGCAGCATAGGGTGGTTGTCTGTAGAATGAGATTAGAAACAAAGAAGAGGAAGAGAGTGAAGACAGAGCCAAAGATTAGATGGTGGAAGATGAAGGAGGAGGATGGTTGCAGGCAGTTCAGGGAAAAATTGCAACATGCCCTTGGGTTCAGTGAGGAGCTACCTGAGGACTGGGAAACTACAGTTAAGGTGGTGAGAGAAACTGGCAAGAATGTGTTGGGTGTTTTGTCTGGTCAGAGGAAAGAAGACAAGGAAAGTTGGTGGTGGAATGAGGAAGTCCAGGATAGTATTCAGAAGAAGAAGGCAGAAAAAGTGGGATAACCAGAGAGATGAAGAAAGTAGACAGGAGTACTGTGAAGCTAGTCGCATAGCGAAAAGAATGGTGGCAAAGGCAAAGGCTCAGGCCTATGATGAGCTGTATGAGAGGCTGGACAGTAAAGATAGAATAAAGGACTTGTATCGTTTGGCTAAACAGAGAGATAGAGCTGGAAAGGATGTACAGCAGGTTAGGCTGATAAAGGATAGAGAGGGAAATGTACTAGTGAGTGAACAGAGAGTGTTGAGTAGATGGAAGGAGTACTTTGAAGAACTAATGAACGAGGAAAACAAAAGAGAGAGGAGGACAACGGGGGAGAGATAGTGGATCAGGAAGTGCAGAGAATTAGTAAGGTGGAAGTGAGGGCAGCTTTAAAAAGGATGAAGAATGGAAAGCCAGTTGGTCCAGATGACATACCTGTGGAGGTATGGAGATGTTTAGGAGAGAAGGCAGTGGACTTTTTAACCAGGTTGTTTAACAAAATCCTGGAGAGTGAGAGGATGCCTGATGAGTGGAGAAGCAGTGTACTGGTCCCCATTTTTAAGAACAAGGGTGATGTGCAGAGCTGCAGTAACTACAGAGGTATAAAGTTGATGAGCCACACCATGAAGGTATGGGAAAGAGTTGTTGAAGCAAGGCTAAGGCAAGAGGTCCAGATCAGTGAGCAGCAGTTTGGTTTCATGCCCAGAAAGAGTAGCACAGATGCAATTTTTGCATTGAGAGTGTTGGTAGAGAAGTACAGAGAAGGTCAGAAGGAGCTGCATTGTGTCTTTGTGGATCTAGAGAAGGCATATGATAGGGTGCCAGGAGAGGAACTGTGGTACTGTATGAGGAAGTCAGGTGTAGATGAAAAGTATGTTAGGGTGATGCAGGACATGTATGAGGATAGTGAGACAGTGGTGAGGTGTGCAGTTGGAGTGACAAATGGTTTCAAGGTGAAGGTAGGGTTACATCAGGGATCAGCTTTGAGCCCCTTCTTGTTTGCAATGGTGATGGACAGGTTGACAGATGAGGTCAGGCAGGAGGCTCCATGGACCATGATGTTTGCAGATGACATTGTAATCTGTGGTGAGAGTAGAGAGCAGGTGGAAGAGAATCTGAAGAGGTGGAGGTTTGCACTGGAGAGGAGAGGAATGAAGGTCAGTAGAGACCAGATGGAATACATGTGTGTGAATGAGAGGGAGGCAGGTGGAAAGGTGAAGATGCAAGGAGTAGAGGTCGTAAAGGGTCAACCATCCAGAGCAATGGACAGTGCAAAAAAGAGGTGAGGAAGAGGGTGCAGGCAGGATGGAGTGGGTGGAGACGGATGTCAGGGCTGATGTGTGACAGAAGGATAACAGCAAGAGTGAAAGGGAAGGTTTACAAGACAGTAGTGTGTCCTGCTATGATGTCTGGTTTGGAGACTGTGGCTCTGTCTAAAAGACAGGAGGCTGAGCTGGAGGTGGCGGAGATGAAGATGCTGAGATTTTCGTTGGGAGTGACAAGGATGGACAAGATTAGAAATGAGCAGATCAGAGGGACAGTGAAGGTGGAGCAGTTTGGAGATAAAGCCAGAGAGGCCAGGTTGAGATGGTTTGGACATGTGTTGAGGAGGAATAGTGGATATATTGGTCAAAGAATGTTGGAGATGGAGCTGCCGGGTAGAAGGAGAAGAGGTAGACCTCAGAGAAGGTTTATGGATGTAGTGAAGGTGGACAAGGTTGGTGTGAAAGTAGAGGAGGCAATGGATAGGGCAAGATGGAGGCAGATGATCTGCTGTGGCGACCCCTAAAGGGAGCAGCCGAAAGAAGAAGAAGAAGAAGTACTATATAGTGCACAACTTGTACTGTATAGATTAAAATACCATAAATTAGACACCAGAAGACCTGCAATATCTTCAATATGACAATTGTTTTCTGGGGGACACAAATTTTTTTGGGCTACAGCTCAGCTCGTCATTCTGGACACAGCTAACATTTTTCTATTTTTTTTACAGCTTAATTGAAATCTGTAAAATTGTAGAGCACTAGACAGACTTAATTCATACATGTATATGCACTACTAGTTTTTTATTTTACAGAAAAAACGTTATTCCAAACTTTCTGCGTACAGGAAATCACTAGAAAACAAAACCATCAAGATCAGGTAGCAAACTGCTAATGTGTGGCTGCTCCTGACCGTCCCATTTTTCTGGTCAGTAACTTTATATGGAGATTATACAAGCTAAGCATGCACAAATGAACACCTGCGTCAGCAATAGGTCCACCTTAAAACAGGTGAATTCCCTCATTAGAAGGGCTGTCTGGATATTTCTGAACATGTCATATGTGTGTCACTATACCTGATAAAAGAATACATCTTTCCGGTCCGTGCCCTCAGTGGCAAACTCCTCCACGATACCCTCAGGACTGATTCCATGCTCGGCACACAGCTGCTTCCAGAACTCAAATCCAACTGCAATACACACAGAACAACATTAGCTAAGATTAAAACTAAGACCGAGTCTGATTCCTATGGTCAGTTAAAACACCTCTACTATCTGCCGATCCAGACTGTATGCACAGTATAAACAGAAAATAAGTCTGAAAAATGTTTTCAACTGATCAATCCATAATGCGAGTTATCATCACTTTTTCTTATGTTAATTTTAGTTTCTTGGCCACATGGGAGCAGTGATTTTTTTTTTTTTTTTTAATCCCAAATATGATTGTTAGTGAAGTTATGAAAATGCATACTGTATGTCCACGTCTAATTCAGGTGCTGTTCACAGTGATGGTAATAGGAACCAGACATCTGAAGAATTTAATGCCACTAAAAGCTCCCACTCCTAAAGATAACACATTAAATGGTTATGAGTACTCAGCCTGACGTTTTGAGACATTGCTTAATGACAAAACTTTTGGCTCCAACTATATTTTTTTCAAATCCATTTGTAGCAAACAACTACATGCTGGGTGTTGTAAGGTAAAACAGTACCCAAAGCAAGCTTTTTCAGACTTACCACTATTCTACAATTATCAACATTAATATAAACACATTTTAAAATGGCTATTTTTGTGTTGTAGACACAGCAACCCCTTGTTTCTATTGTCACCATTGCAAAGACATTAAAATTGACAACATTAAGTTTCTCAACACTGAACCATTTTACATCAAACCTCTCTGAATGGGGGTTTTCATTTCAACTACCAAGTTAAGTAGAAAATTAAAAAACAAAAACACACAAATTAAACTGGATTTAAATGTGCTGTTTCACTTTGAGCTTTGCTCACAAACTACAATCTGGGCAGCAGGCATGTTTGTTTCCATGCAGGTCAGTGAATTGTCTAATAGTAATAAACCATGAAACATCTTGGAAATGTCTGGAAGTACTGAATGAGTTAAAAGGGTATTCCACCATTTTTTGAGATGTAAACAGAGTCACTCAGAGTGGTTTGACATGAAATGTTTCATTGTACAGAAACATACTGACTCTGACTTATTTCCAGTGGTGGTGATAGGAACCAGGGGTCACAATGTCTACAATACAAATATAGCCATTTTATTTACTATGCAAAACCACCAGTGAACCTACACTTGTCTTCTGAGATAATGTTGATTATGGTAAAATGGTCATAAATCAGAAACAAAGTTCTCTTTGGGGTCTACTTTGCCTTACAACACCCTGCATGTACCCCTGTCATGAATGGAATAACATAAATGGATTGAAAAGCACTTAAAGGCTAAACTTTAGCACAAAACTAACATAAAACAGTATGTAAAACAGCATATAACGTGAGTATTTGACACCAAATCACTATGAGTGTGCTAGTTTACATCCCAACCATTTAAGTGTGCACAATTTTTGATAAATCGGTGGAGTTTCCCTTTCCACAGTTCTCAATGTTATTTCAATATAACAATAAAAAATGACTACTATTGTTGTTGTTACAACTTCTACTAGACACTTGGACACGCAGAGAACAAATATTATTGCTAACCTGCACACGTAACTAATAAGTTAGCTGCCGTAAAGTACATATGGGTCAGCTAATACAACGCCAGTGACAGCAAGTTGGCAACCAAACAGAAAGGACGAGGCTTCAGTCGGATCCTTATTTGCCAGCTTCTTGTTCGAATTTGCCCGTTCCACCTTAAATGACACGGCAGTATTAAGTTTACTAACCTTAGCTACCTCGGGCTCGTGTGCTCTGCTAGTCGCTTGATTTTGGCTATTAGCTGTCGTTCGTTAATGATACAAAGCAGGACTGCTTTCTGAATGAGTCTCGATTCAGCTCCTTCTTCGCCAGCTTCTTACGCGAATTCCCCCGTCCTACCTTAGTAGCTAGTAGAGTTAGTAAACTTGTCCTAGCTCACTTTAGCATAGCACTGCTCCGTTACGTTATGCGTCAATGAGGTTGGCTAACGCTAACAAACTTAGCATCATACGCTCTTACTAGCAAGCAGGTGAACGTTTATGCGCTTTAGCCATCTTACTCTGATTTCCACACTGTCCGAGCTGCAGTGTTATGATCTCCCGAGGCATGCTGCTCTTTTTCTGGCTTTAATCTTGTATATTTCGTTGTTCAGAAGCCGTTACTGAGCTTTCATTCCCTCCTTCCCGCTTCTTCAATAGCAACAAATACTGCAGAACGGCGGGACCAACAGCGCATGCGCTTAGCACAACGCTGGCGTTGAGTCCGCAAAGTGGAATCCAGGGCGGAGCTACACGTTGGGCTTGTCCCTGATCCCGCCCCATTTTTTCCTTATATGGCAGTTGAGGCGGAGCTACATGGTGGGCTTTGTCCCTGACCCCGCCCGGTTTTTTCTTATATGGCAAATGAGGCGGAGCTATGTGCCGTTGGCCTGCCTAGTAACCTCATTTCGAGATGAGGCCCAGATAGACCGTTTTCCCGCCCCTTGTCCATATATGGTTAGGGATATTAAAATAACTAGCAAAAACAAAAAAAGGAAAAAGAAATTATATGTGCTAATTTGATCATAGTATTCGTGTTTATCCTGACATATCAGATTCATTCTGCACCCTCCTCCTCTTCTTCTTTCTGGAGCACTGATGAGAAAATGTAGTCAATGTTGCCTCCCTCTGGTAAAACCATGATAACTGCAGCTAAAAGTTAGTGCTTACAATGCTAATTTTAGCACTCGTGAAGAAGAAATGCAGGGTAGTGAATAATTACCTAACAATCTCAGGCTGAGATCAACGTTGACTTGTAATAAATACACTTTGCCATTCAGAGAAATGTATTCTATTTATAGAGCACATATGAGAAACGGTTTACACTGTAAACTTTACAGTGTTATTTACAGGTAACATAACAGACGCAAAATACAGGTGAAGTTTTTGGAATAAAAGGCCAGGCGTGATAAGTATAAATCAAATGAAAATAACTAAACACGTTAACTGAGAAATCCTGCTTTGTAAAATAACCTAAGGGTGGCCAATATGACAGTATGTTTTTGCCATTATGATAAATTACATCATTGTTTTTCTGAGGTGAATACTTTAAAACCCAGACCCAGAGCAAGTTTTTGCTAATACGGCATAATGAGTCATGTTTGATTAGCTTTAGTGCAGTATGTTACATTTTAAATGTAAAAACGTATGTCCTAGTCATTTTGAGAGTCCTTTTAGCATTCAGTCCGCTCCGCCTTAAACTGGAAGTTTGAGGAGGTTTTGCTGCTTCATGTTTACTGAGCTGTAATCCTGCTCTTACATTGGCTGTAGCTGTAGCCCTTCCTCCGTCGCTCCGGCTGGAAGACAAAACAACAACCGTCAGATAAAAGAGAAAATGATGACTACAACTTGAGGCCTTTTTTGCTGTACGTTGAGTTAACATTCGCTTCTTTAGAAATAAACTGATTCCAGCAATGAATTTGATTTCGCGTGTCCACAAAAACCGTAATAGCGCTTTACGTAGCTGCGCTATATTGGCTTAGCTAGCTCTCAGCCGAGCTAAGCTAAGCTAAGCTAGCAAGTTAACGTTAGTTAGTTTGATTTGAATTGATTTTTTAACTTATTCGTATCCGCGGGGGATTCCCTTGTTTATTTACAGCATTATCATTCTTTGCCGTAGTTTGTGAACGTAACTATGGCGCAGAAGAGTGGAGCTGGGGATGGTAGCGAAGGCAGCGGCGCCGCGGCGCAGCACTACCCGGGTTCGGGCCTCAGAAGTCGCCCGCGTTCCGGCGAGAAAGACGAACAGGTGCGGGTTGTGAAAGCGCTGCTCATGGAGAAGCTGGGTCCGTATGAACGGCTGGTGACCTACATGCAGTCTGTTCTGGTGTGGGAGAGACCTTTCCACAGTGTGCTGTTCCACGTTTTGGTGAACGCCGTCTTCTGGTGAGTTTAATAGGGCAGAACAGCGAGAAAGCCGAGTAGCAGCAGCTAGACAGGTTAGCGGTGTTGGCTAACTAACTTCTTCAACTTCGCCAGTAACTTAACGTTACAGTCACAAATTTAGGTTGCTGTTGTGTTGTAAATCCATTTCGTGCGTTTAGATGAGTACTTCTATGCTTCAGAACTAGTAAGACACGGGTATTTGATTGTGTATTTAGAAATATGGAAGCGACGAAGCGGAATTATTCGAATTTTTTCGTTCCACCTTAAATGTTGGAGCAGTTACTTTCTGGAGCATGAGGCATCAGTAATAATCAACAATGCTGCTACACTATTTAAGGTGGAACGGGAAAAAAGATTGGAAAAGAAGCTGGCAAGTTGGAAGCCAACTTTAGCCTTGCTTGGAAACGGATGTCCAAAGTTTAACGTTGTAGGAGAAACGTTTCTAAAGTAGCCTGGAGTTGTGGTCAGTAGTGACCTGCTATAAGGCTGTAGTGATCCATGTGTAACTTATATGCGTTCGATACGATTTTCTATTCTGATGTCAAGATTCAATCCGATTTTCGATATTTATACGTTAAGAGCGAGTCTTTTCTACGTAGCTGTAATTGTATAGTACAGACTTTGATTTGGCTCAGATAAAATGCTAATTTTATTTCAAAACAAGTTTGTCCTTTTGCAGAATGACCTTAAAAACCGCAACTGAACAAAAAAAAACAATACTAAAGCAAATAGGTTGAACCTGGATGTCTAGTTTTGATCACTGACAGTGGCTTCCATGAAAAGAAAAAAAACATATGGGTGGTGTTTATTATCTGATTTAAATTCCAGTTATTAAAAAATAATTTTTAAAAACTGTTTTCAGGTCCTTATGCTCTTGTAACATTACCCATCTTATTAGTATGTGGGATATTTAGTATGGGGGAATGAAAGTATGCATTATGCAGGTGTGGAATCTGCTGTTATGTCCAGTTTCTCTGAATGAGCATAACCAAATGCTTGACGTCTGGTAAAGTGAGACGACACAGTCTAAAGGGATTATGACTAGATGGTCAGTGGCTCCAATGTAGAGGCTCCACTTTAGAGAAATACAGTTTTAATTCTATAATCTTTTGAAATCTGTAATACAGTAATGGTAGCTGCTCACGTTTAGATCCACAAGTGAAATCTTGCTGTTCAGATTCTAAATTCAGCATTTTGTGTTGATAATAAGTGCAGTAATGTCAGTTAGTTTACCATACTGGGAAATTTGCCTTGGCTGATTTTTCTGTACCACCAATTAACATTTTATGCCTCCCTTATTTTATGTTACCAGAAGCACCTGAATGCCTCTGCTGTTTAACTTCAGTGTTACAGAGATAGATAGGTACCTATATTTAGGCTGACAGCAAAGGCTGGAGTGAGCTGCTGGAAAGTTAGAGCTGGAAAGACAGAGGCATCAATACAGCTGGTTTGGAAAGACCAATAGCAAACATCAGTTCCATTTTTCTGTGTGTTAGCGATCCATGGTAGGGTGAGCATGTTGGAACAAAGGTTGTGTTTGCAGGGCCGTTTGCCAGCGTGGTATTAGTATTAACATCTGCTTTGGTGTCCCAATTGCTGTTGGCCTTACTTGCTCTGAGGTCTGTTCTTACCCTCCTTTTCGATTTGTCGTAGGCTTTGTTATCCTGCAAGTGAAAAAGAAAAACAAAACAGTCAAACATCGGTTGGTCTCAGCCATTACTCGGCTAATGCTCTGTCTCACTAAGCTCAATAGGGCAGGAAATGTTGATAATAAGTGTGTAATTATTTCAGTACAGTTCTCAAAAACGCATATGAAAATTTAAAGTGTGTTCTCTTCTGAATGTCTCTCATTTGCCATCTTTTGTGGAAATCAAGTTCAGATTTTAAAACCAGTCGTCTTGATGCATCCTATCAGA
The DNA here is from genome assembly GCF_015220715.1 of Pygocentrus nattereri. Taxonomy (NCBI): domain Eukaryota; kingdom Metazoa; phylum Chordata; class Actinopteri; order Characiformes; family Serrasalmidae; genus Pygocentrus; species Pygocentrus nattereri. The sequence continues at coordinate 18,132,881 of NC_051224.1, read as the reverse complement.
GCCAAATGTGCAGAGGAGGCAGGGCTTATGATATAGACACACCCACACCAAAATAATTGGGCTTTTTTTGGAGCTTGTTACTTGGAATCAAAATTTGATTTGACTTTTGACTTCAGAGTTGAAAATTGTATTTAACTGAAAATTAGAAAAACATTTATTACACCCTTAGTTGGTAACTTTAGTAAGTTTACAAAACTCCCTATCTTTATGACATTTTGTAATCAAGGTAATCAAGCAGTAATAATAGCCTTAACTGAACAATAAAAAGAACATTGCACAACCTTTCAAAAGATCTCAAAATACAAAATACTGGGAAAATACATAGTTATCTCGAAAAGAATGTCTATTATTGGGTCTTCCATCTGTTGTCCTGCTCTGTAATTGAGAGCAGTAGGAGAGTTTTAAATATGCATTATTATGCAAATTGGCATTGGTATTCATCAAGGAAGCACTTTTTGTGCACATCTCCATTCAGTAATATGTTGTCAAGTGTCAAAAGTGCTTATAGAAGTTATCAGTTGTTCATGATCAGTTATTTGCATGCTATTCTAACCACGTGGTTTGTGCAGTATTGAGCAGTTTCCCTTTTGCCCCAGCTGTCTGCTGTAGTGTAGTCGTGCGAGCTGTGATATAGGTTAACTTCTAGTGTTTATGGTAGTTGTAATCCATCAGGTAATTCGAACCGTAGAGAACAGATCCAGGCGTTCATAAACAAAGGGCTTCATGATTTGCAAAGTGCCCAGAAGTCGTTTATTTTGGGGCTGTAATAATCACATTTTTATGGAAATGTAAATGTAAACCTTTTATGGTGCTTTCACATCTTCCATGTTTTTTGCAGACCTTTTCTTTAGTTCGGTTTCGATTTGACAGGTGTGAACACCATCTGTACTTGTGTGCGTGCTAGAGAAATTAACAAATACATCCGCCAAAAATCGCAGTTCTCAGTCTGCTTTCAAGTGAACTGTGGATCACTTTGCTGCTGGTAAGAATGTATTTTTACACTTTGATCCACATCAAATAAGAAAATTCACAAGAATTTACTTTTCTTGTAGGAGCACAGCAATGCTGCACCTATGTTACTCTGGATATACGCTCATTCTTGCTGCATGAGCTGCTGCTAATAACAGCAGATGAGCATTAAGACCATGACAAAGCAATGCATTCATTTTGACAGTGGACTGCGGAACAAATTTTTTATGAGCATCTGTGACCTGATTAGTTAAATTCAAGTTGACAAAACTTTAAATCCTTAAGATGGAGAGATCAAGTGAGGTTACTTTTTATTTCCTTGATTGTGATTTAAGTGTGTTTAGCATGTCTGCTTTAATACAAAGCAGGGGTAGGATAATGCATTAATTTTGAAAGTGTGTGTGTGTGTGTGTGTGTGTGTGAGAGGCCTAGAAATGTATTTCATACACTGACAGGCTGGTGAAAATAAAAAATGGTTGTTTTTTTTGACTCTGATGTGAATGTAAAAGAAGGCTAGTATCCCTGCCAAAATTTAGCAAACAGCCGTGTTTGTAATTTGATGCACTTTAGTCATTGCAGAATGAAAACGGCCAAACCAGGTATTGTGCTAAAACCTTTAAAGCTCAAAAAGTTTACATACAGCAGTGAAATGGCAAGTAAAACACCTCCCAAACGTTTGTTGGGCTGTTGCTGTTTGAATGCAGCTGGAGTACATCTGTTTTGTCTAGTCTGCCTCTCTAAACCTTCAGCCTTATCTGTGTGGCCTGATTTAACACACACACTTTCAGATATGATGGAGTACAGATGAAATGGACAAAAAAGCTGTAACAATACATGCATTTCACAATACCATCTGTGTTGTAGTTTTTGTACCACAATATAACACATTTTCCATTTAGGTGTATAAAAGAAATGACAGAATAATTTTTTTTGTTAGATGTCTTCCAACTTCCAAGGGTTCACTTGACCCTGAACCTGAAAATCATGTGATTTTCCACAGAATGAACAACATCAGTATTCATCAGTAGAGTCCAGTGAGAGCAACAGTGGCTGCACGTTTGAATATGAGTACATATGGTTTCTTGTTACAGAGGAGTTTCTTGAGGGGAGCTCCTGCAGCCTGGAGCTATGCATGATTTGAAGGGTCAAAGTAGGAAAATGTGTTGATAGTGTTTAAAGAATGAGTAGTGTTAGTAATTTAATCACGTTAACACATTTAATAGTGTTTATTAGTAATGTATATCCTTAATGAATGTTTTTTATAGAACCAAAGAAATCATTGAAGCTTACATTAATACATCTGATGAAAAAATATCTTATAGCATAAAATGTATAGCATATAATTGCTACATAAAAATAAAAACTGTATTCAGTTAACAGTGTGTTCTGTCTCCCATATAGAAGTGAATATCACTGTGCGTATCATAGGACCTCTAAACTAGAGAGTTTCTGAGGGTGGTATGGGCTGCAGTAGAAAGAAGGGTATCCCCCCCCCCCCTCTCTCTCTCTTTCCTTCTTTTTTGTTCTCTCTTTCTCTTTCTTTTTTGCTCTCTCTCTGCCTTTCTCCCTTTGTCAGCTCAGGCATGCAGCCTTTATTCGATTAGTCCAGTCATCCCCTCTTGTATGCCTCAGATACATTCCCCTGCTGTCCCTTCTCTCGTCCTTTGTATCCGGCTCAATGCGCAGCACTGACTTTGGGCAGTGCTCTGCCTTGAATGACGTGACATTCTATAGGGGGACTGAGGGACAGGATAAAAAGAATAATTCTTATGAAGAAGATGTTGGTGTAGTCCAGAGTATAGTGACAGCCTGAGGACGTCCCCCCTGCCCACATAGTGGACTAGAAGTCTGAGCTTTCTCAGAGACTGGATATGCTTGCGTAAACATTTTTGTGCACATTTTGCATGTATGTCTCTAGGTAATGGGTTCTACCTCCATATTAGGGTTGTACAGTGAAGTGTTTCATAGTCATCATGATATAGATCTAGATCAGGGGTCAGCAACACAGATGTTAAGAAGAGCCATTTTGCCTTTCAACAAAAATCAAACCACTCTGGGAACCACAACATTTTATGCCCATTTTACCATCTTGCCTGTAAATATGTTTCAGTATGTGCTGATGTACTAATACAACCTAAAAATATAAACAAAATCACAGACTTACTTTGCTCTGCTTTAAGCTTTAGCTCAGATACAGCCGCTTTTCTTGCATCTCTAGCAGGGAACTTTTCTACAAAAGTAGAATAGTTTCTTGTAAAATGTCTCTCAATTTTTGCAAGTAGAGTACTATGTAAGGTGGAGCTGGACAATTTAAATGAGAAGCTGACGTCAGCTTCATGACTTTTTAGTTTTTGACAGATTTAAATGTATCAGGAAACCAGCTGAGTGATTATAAATGCAAATAAGTTAATTCCCCAAATTGTTGATGTTTATCTTAAATCTTTCTCTTTGCTGTTTCGTTAGGTACTAGTTAGGCAAGACTGTTGTCGTTGCTATGGTGACCAGCAGTCTGTGCACCAACTTTTATGGTTAAAGGGTGAAATACCAGTTCTACATTAACTCCAGTGTTTAAGACAGTTTATTATTAAAACTGTGTAGAACAATAAGCAGAGCTTTATTTTACTGTAAAGAAGGGTTATTTTATTTGATTTTTACCTAAACATCTAATTCTGCTATGAAGCCGCAACAGGGCAGTAAAAGAGCCATATGTTGCTGACCCCTGGCCTGAAAATGCTTGTAGAAGGTTAAGAAAACAAGACTCTTGGAATTCACCTATTGTTTACTGAGACGAGTCACATGAGCTTCTGTGGGCATTTGATGAATCAGTGTGTTTACATTGTGCACCAAATGTCAGTTTTGGTCAAAATGCTGCAGGCTGGTCACTTTCAGAGGGGCTGTATCTTACATTTGTATGTACGTATTTTTCCCTGATTTCCACTTGATGGAAAAATAGCATTATCATATTAATTCACTGACACATGTAGTTTACTCACTGCTCTGTTGTAAATCACTTCATTACAGCTTTTCACGTGTTTTTGAGATTTACTGAGGAAGTGTCTGAGAACGGAAACACCTGGGAGGTGAAAAGCCACTTCCGTGTGTATGAACAACATAGAAAATACCATGTGTCTGCTTGCCTGTTTAGAGATCTGAGCGAGGCATTACAAACAAACCCAGAACACAGTCAGGCTTTTTTGTTCACCCTTAAAAATAAAAGTTCCTAAGTGGCTCTTGGCTTGGATGTACTAGGTTGGATTGGATGTTCTTGGGTGTACTAGGTTGGATTGGATGTTCTTGGATGTACTAGGTGGGGGAAAAAAGGAAAAAAACTATAATTGGGCTACAAACTTTACATTATAGAGAATGTAAAACAGTGAATAATACCAGTAACATTTTAATAATTAAACAGTACATTTCAGCAGTTGTCATGGAGAGACTTGGTAAAATGTGTTAGATGGGTGCTAAATCTTGTATCTAAACAAAACTAGACACAGATTCATTCAAATCAAATAAAGTGTAGGCTCCAGGGTTTTTTCTAGGACTTCATAAGACCTGTTGGCCCTTTTAAATGTTGTTTCAAGAGATTTTTTGATTTGTTCATATTTGAAGAAAATATCTAACCACGTACATTTAGCATCTGATTAAACAAGTAGTCAGGTGTGCACTTGCTTCGACACCCTGGTTCTACAGCATCACTCCAAAAACCCATTTTGACACCTTTTATTTATAGCTGTGTGCGACAGACATCATTTGCACTCCCCAGTAACGAGTGTCTTAAACATGAGACTCAGCAGCTGTTTATATATTTTTTTTCTTTCTTTCTTTCTTACTTTTAGGTTCTTTGCTCTGACCTCTTTGAGGTTGCTCTTTCTGTTAGCATCAGGACTGGCTCTGGCAGTTTGTGCTGACACCTGGAAGAAAAATATTTGGCCAAAAATCAAAGGTATTTATATGCAGTAACGTTGTTACTATTAATTGGCAGTATAACAATATGGTATCGTTATCAATTACATCCTAATATGCTTTTCTGAATATATCATATTATCAAGATATTATCAGTAATGGATCATGAAAAAGACCATTTAGATTTAGTTCAGTCAGAGAACCTGTAAACTGCAAAATATAAATACACTGATCAGGCATAACATTATGACTACCTCCTTGTTTTTGCATTCATTGTCCTGCTATGTAGGTGCACTTTGTAGGTCTACAATTACAGACCCTAGTCCATCTGAAATGATCCACCACCCAAATAGTACCTGCTCTGTGAGGGTCCATGGGGGTCCTGAAGAACAGGGTAAAAGGGGGCTAACAAAGTATGCAGAGAAACAGTTGGACTGCAGTCTGTAGTTGTAGAACTACAAAGTGCACCTATACAGTAAGTAGAGCTGATAAAATGGACAATCAGCGTAGAACCAAGGAGGTGATCATAATGTTATGACTGGTCAGTATCTGTATCACCATGTTTTTGCACTGTTCCCAGCCTTACTTACTGTGATAATACTAACAGTCAAATCTATATTTGATATATTACATTTGATAATTCACATGATATTTAGTGTAGACTTGACAGATAATATACATTTTTTAAATATTATATCTATTGAACCTGGATTAATTCACATGTTCTAGAACAATCCTCAGATTCTTAATCAGTAACACAATTAATATCTTCTCCAGAGGTCATAAACGTTTGAGCATTCCCTATTCTGACCTTAATAGAGGTCATATAAAAGCTTACACATGACACCAGAATCAGTGTGACACACAGGTTCCTAAACATGCCTGTGTTTGTTTCTGTTCATAGTGAGGCGGCAAGATGAGAGTGAAAATGAAAGGTAATGTGTAATTATTGTTCCAGATTCTAATTCAGACTGTCATGATTAATCCATTAAAGTCAGTGATTAAAATGTACTTTCTTGTGAATTTGCAATTTATTTATTAGCCATTTTTATGATGAGAATGCATATTATGCATTTTCTCACTGGTCTTAAATTGAGACTGATAGAGACCCATTCATTAGAATTTTTTTTGTCTCCTGACTTTTAAATAAACTCACTCACAAATTGCTCAAAATAATTGTTACATTACTTTGTGGCTAATATACTCAATATCGACAACTTTTAATTTAGGTGAGCACTCATAATGTGGTGGGTTTGCACTCTTGTTTGCAGAGAGATTGATCTCAGTAACTTAATAGCATGTTTATGTGTTGGTTTGGCAGTTGGGGACTGGTGCAGCCGGGGACTCTGAGTGTGCCTGAGTTGTGTCACCACATGGCTGAGTTGTGGGTGACTGGGTCGTCATGTGCAGCTGACATTGCACGGTTTAAACGGCATAACCCAGGGAAGGTGAGGAATTTTCAGCTTAATCCACTGTACTTTACTGTCTCTTACTGCAAGTTTGTTTTCGTGTGACTCACTATCACATCTAACAAATTAAGTGTGAACAAGTGATATGAGCTGCTTTCAAAGCAGGTGTAAAATAAAACACGCAAATGGCCGCCTCACAACAGCTGAATTGTGTATTAAAACACCAAGTCACTGAAAACCACAGGGCTGTTAATGGGAAAGTGTTAGACTGTTATAATGCTCTCCTGAACCACGAATGTATTGATAGGTGAAGTAAGAATCCGGTTCTGTTTAAACTAAAGAGCTGACAACTTATTTTCTTAACTAGAACTAGACTGATCAGCTTAACAGACTAAACAGCTCTTCCATTAATATTACAGACTTGTAAAGTATTTATCATGTGTTTCTGTAGAAAGAACATCACTTGAATGTCTTGCCTGCTTCAGATGTCAGTGTTTTGGTCTGATCTGTCTAAAGTGGTGTTAAATGCAGGCTGAATGGCACCTGATCATCTAAATAGCGCAGTTTGTAAGTTAGGGGTTCTTGCATCCTCACCCAGACGCGCTATTTTCATTCCAATATGCAATTGTACATATATGGCTGAATCCCAAATAACTATTTGTGACGCAATATGAGGTAAAATCTGAGATTTCAGGTTCATTTTTCAAATGTTTAAATTTTAGCACAAGAATCTCCAGACATTTCTTCTTTTAATTTGCACCAAGCGTAAAAATTAATCTTTAAACAGTTTGTTTTTACATGCCACCTTTAATTGAAATGCACAGTGTTGCAACAGAATGCCATGCTGATCCACTGGTCCGCCCGTATAAGAAGACGAGTTAGTCCAGATATTTGTTGTTGATGAGAGAAACTCGTAAGCCCAATTTAGACTTGAACTAAAGCTGAAAAGCAAACCTGAATAAGCCTCAGGCGTTCTTATGACAGTCAGTCCTCAGGAGTTTCCTTCTGTGTATAGCAGAATATTTTTAATTCGCCAGACCTGAACATTTTAAGACCCCTTTAGGTGAAACATTTGGTAATTCTGCTGAAAACAGGAATTTCATATCATCATATGTGTGGTCATGTGTGTCACTAGCTTTTTGATGTTCACACGTGTAATCAGTTATTTGTGAATTCTGCAGTTCTGTATTCTGGTCTGTGGCCTCTTCTCCCTCCTGGCCATGGTGGGACGCTACATTCCTGGAATAGTTCTCTCATATGTTGCTGGTGAGTAAAGGAATCAGTCATGAAAACGTGATTAAAATCAATTACTTAGTTTTAAAAAGTTACAAATTACAATGATAGTCCTGGCAAATCAGTGATGAGTTGGCAGTTTGTTTGATGACACGGCATATATTTTAGTTCTCTTACTGCTCTCTCAGAGTTAGACACTGTGTCTGAGGGACACAGACATTTAAGTGTATTTTTTTGCCCTTTTCTGATAGCACATTCTGTAATATTTGAAAAGCTATTCATGGGTTGTTATTGTTCAGTTACTTTCTTTTTCTGGCCTTTTATTTATTAATTTGTTTAACTAACTCTGATCGATTGACTGTGAAAATAATGGCTTAATTTCAGTACACTAGTGTGTGGAGTTTACATTTAAAGTCAACCTGAAATCAAAATTGACCCTGTTAGTTCATGTTCCTGGTCATATTAAGTAAGATTCCTAATCGGATTCATCATTTGCTCTGTTCTAGAGAAACGTATTGAGTCAGAATTGTTCACAGTGGTGGTCATAGACGTCCAGAGTGTTTAATGCTTTTAAAAGACACTTCACAGAATGCTTTTACATGAAATTGTTCCAAATTTTCCAGGTGTTTAACCTGTGGAAAACCTCAGTTTGGAGGGCCACACTTCGCACGACGCCTTTCAATAAAAATTGGGACATCCTACCCCTAGACGTGAACGTGCAAAATACAGTGCTAAGGGCTCAGTGATAGGAGTGAGGGGTGAAATGGGATTGGGCCTAAATGACTTTGCTTGCATCTCAGCAATTGATTTATAGATAGTAATGTTCAAAATCCGTTTTCTTATTGACAAACATTATATCGCATTTGAACTCTTGAGCTCCTGGTCGGTGAAGTTGCTCTTTGTCTATGATCAGAATAATGGAATAAAAACTCTTTCTGTCTCTGCAGTACTGAGTGTGCTGTTTTGCCCATTGGCGGTGTATTATCGGCTGTGGCAGCGTGCGTGTGTGAGGCTGGAGCCAGCCCTGCAGTGGCTGGACTTCAGTGTCAAAGGATACATGATGTCCAAGCCCATAGACAACCAGTGTAAGTAAACTGCATTTATTTATGTCTTATTCACACTTATTAACATTTTTGAGGGGTTCACCATATAAAGACTGCTAGAAGAGATGTGGATGCCATTAGATCAACCCACTGCAATTGCTAAGAGAGTGTAATTAGTTTTGTTTAATTGGGTTTATTTCAGCAGAATGTGTGAAACATAGAAAATAATTCACCGCAATCTTAGTTTTTAATAGTATTTTTAAATGTACTACGTGTTCTGTTTTCTGTTATAATTTATGAAACCTCATAAAATTATTCAGAGCTTTCATAAATCTGAGAAATATGTGTATTGCCTGTTGCAAAAATGTCTTGAAGTATCTTCATGTCATTTCTGCTTGTTGTTCATCTTTACACTATAAGTTATTATGAGTTTTTTTCAGGCTAGGTTTGTTACAGAATCAGATTTTTTCCCCCAGCCCAGTATTTTCTGGTGATTTAGGTTTGATTCAAGTACTAAGTACTAAGTGTCAGATGAATGTGTTCTGATCCACTGCTGTTGTCTTTCCTTTTGAATTTTCCATCTGCAGTAGCTTTCAGCACTTGTAGTAGAGGATAATCTCCTTGCTAAGTCCATTATCATGGCTTGCTCACTGTCAGTCAGCTCTAGTGTCACCTGTTGGAGAGAACCCGAGTAATTGACCCGGGCATGTGTGACCTTTGACCTCTGTGTGCCTGTGTGTTTGTAGTTCTTCGCAGGCCGATTAGGAGCGCAGCCTCAGGTGACGCCAGCGACAGCGAGGAGGAGCTAGCGGCCTTCTGTCCAACAGTAAGAGCACTTTCCAGGAAAGGGGATGTGGCATGTATGTGTAGGGCTACAGCACAGGGAGATTTAAACCCTATAGGTCCCTATTATTTATGTTTTGCTGTACTGTTAAAAGGTAATTGTTACATTTTCATTACATGCTGAGTTATGCAATGAAGTCCATTTTAATTACTTTTCCCTCAAAAAATTCCATAAGCACAATAGACGTGTACAAATATTCAGTGATTCTGTGCACTGTAACGTTATCTTGGACACTTTAAAATAGCGTCAGTGCAGTTTAGTCAAGCTTCCCACTGTTTCTCACAAATACATGTATATTTGCACTTACAAACTTGTATATGACTTGTATTTTGTATATGAAATAAGACACGAAAGCATAAGAACTCAGCTTTGCTTAGCAAGCAGTAAGGCTGGCTGATAAACAGGCAAATCCAGTAGAGTTAAGTTTTAAACTTATATATTTTCTATGTAAATTTATTTTAAATTGTTGATGTAAATATTGAAGTGCTATTTAGAACAAACGCAATTCAGAATGTGTCTGACATTCAAATGATGTCTTACATTTAATGTTTTAATGCAACATTGTGATATCATAAACTGATAAAAGGTCAAGTAATCATCATATGTTTTACAATATTTTCAATAAATGAGTATCTCCTCTTCTGGTGACTTGCACAAATAAATATGGAGTAAAGGTTTAGAATTCTTCTGCTTGGTGATTAGAGTGAGAATTGATACTGAATCACAGCATCTTTTATTTATCGCTGACGATAACTGCAACTTTTAAGAGTTAAGTGTTGTAGCAGTTGTACCTACAGAGAAAACATTGTTCCTATTTTATTGTTTGACAAGTAGACAAAGCTTGACACTTCAATATTGGCTTATTTTCAGTTTTGCAAGTTGGCTTGCATACAGTTGTTTGGGTTATTCCTTTTAACCCATGCTGAGTTAGAGAAGAGTTGTTGACCGTTCATTGTTGTGGGGACTAAATAATACTGGAAATAATTCTTTGTACCACTTGCAGATAGCCTGTAGTCCACAATATGGCCCCATAAGTCACTGCACAAGTTTAAGTGAAATGTAATTACTGTGAATTAGAAAACATGTTTCCGCATGTCAAAACCCTCAATTAATTTTGTAGATTGTGTAATGTGACAAATACGGGGAAAATTATATGAAATACAAAAACAGACATACCAACCTCCAATCCTTTATCATCCCAAGCAAGTGAAACCTTGTGAACTTCTTAGAAATAAAACCTTGAACTGTGTACAGTAAGCAGAGTGAATATTAAGGGAAGCCCTTATTAGTGCCCTAAATTATTGCTGAACAGTAACACTTGTTCTGAATATTCTGCACCTGCAGTTTGATGAAGCAGTGGTTGCTAAGGAACTAGCACTGACTGATTCAGAGCACTCAGATGCAGAAGTCTCGTACACAGAAAATGGCACCTTTAATCTCTCCAGGGGACAGACTCCTCTCACTGAGGGCTCAGAGGGTAAGACTATATGTTAATTAAATTTCAGCCACCTTTTTTTCCCTTTTTATCTCTGCCTACGGTAACTAATGCATAGTCATTCTGGTTATATTGTGAGGGGAAAACATTTTCCTTGTTTTGTTTTGGAATAATAATAGAGTTTGATGTTCTATGTGAACATTATTAACTTTTCAAAACATACCATTAGCTACAACCCCAATTCCAATGAAGTTGGGACGTTGTGTAAAACATAAAAACAGAATACAATGTTCTGCAAATCCTTTTCAACCTATACTCAATTGAATACACTACAAAGACAAGATATTTAATGTTCAAACGGATATAACTTATACAAGTGCAAGTTAAAACTCTGCCACACAAAGCAAAGGCCACATATCAACAACACCCAGAAACGCCGCCGGCTTCTCTGGGCCCGAGCTCATCTGAGATGGACTGACGCAAAGTGGAAAAGTGTCCTGTGGTCTGACGAGTCCACATTTCAAATAGTTTTTGGAAATCATGAACGTCGTGTCCTCCGGGCCAAAGAGTAAAAGGCCTGTCCGGATTGTTATCAGCGCAAAGTTGGCATCTCTGATGGTGTGGGGGGTGTGTTAGTGCCCATGGCATGGGTAACTTGCACATCTGTGAAGGCACCATTAATGCTGAAAGGTACAGTCATGGCCAAAAGTTTTGAGAATGACACATTCTAAAATGTGTCACATTTTAAAATGTTGGACTATTTGCTCACGCAGTTGTTCACAAAGTGGTGAACCTCACCCCATCCCTGCTTGTGAACGACTGAGCCTTTCAGGGATGCTCCCTTTATACCCAATCATGACACTCCCGTTTCCAATTAACCTCTTCACCTGGAATGTTCCCAACGGGTGTTTTTTAAGCATTTCTCAACTTTCCCAGTCTTTTGTTGACCCTGTCCCAACTTCTTTGGAACGTGTTGCGGACGTCAAATTCAAAATGAGAATATTTGCAAAAAACAAGAAAGTTTATGTGTTTGAATATTAAATATCTTGTCTTTGTAGTGTATTCAATTGAATATAGGTTGAAAAGTATTTGCAAATCATCATATTCTGATTTTATTTGTTTTACACAACGTCTCCCAACTTCATTGGAATTGGGGTTGTACTTGGTCTATATATGGGATGGGAACTATGTTTTCATATGTATCTATGTAATTATTCAGCCTATAGAGTATTAGTCCCACCTATTCATACTGAAGTTACATACAGAGCTAATTTACATATTTCAGTCTTAATGGTTAAGAAGAGCTTGGAAAATGGTCATATAAATATGAATCAGGACTGTTTTGGTACCTAAGCCCAGACAGATGTTATGAGATGATCTCTGAGAAAACAGAGATGTTTTCTTTCTCATCTAGACTTGGACAGACACAGTGACCCAGAGGAGTCATTTGCCCAGGACCTCCCAGACTTCCCCTCTATAAACCCAGATGCCACCCTTATGGAGGATGACGACGACCCCAGCCTTGGTCTGCCCAGCCTGGGCTCGGCTGGCCTGTCCGGTCCCCGCGGCTCCACTACCTCTGCCTTGCTGGACATGGACGCCCAGCTTGACTCGGACCAGGAGGACCTGGACCTCTCTTTGGGTGCCCTCAACGTAACCTCTGACCTCAGCAGCGATCTGGCAGGGATTCTAGCCAGCAACATGATCCAGGCAGCGCTCACGGGGGCCATGCAGCCCCGGCCGCCGCAGGGCCCACGCAGGGAGGGTCCTCCCAGGGCTGGAGCTGTACGTAGCTACAGGAAGCAGTCGAGTTCAGAGCTGGACACGGACCTGGACTTGGAAGGAGAGGACTTTGAAATGCTGGACCAGTCTGAGCTGAACCAGATGGATCCTTTAGGGGGTGCCGGCGGGAGAGGAGCAGGTCAGGGTGACCAGAATAGAACCCAGGGGTCCAGCTTTCTGTCAAACCTGCTGGGGAAGCCACAGTGAGCCCTGTGTGTGGTTGTTTGTGTAATGCACATCTACCTATATCACCACCTTTTTACCTGTCTCTTCTCCATCCCTCATGTTTTAATCAGCGTGGAGCACATTTGAGGTGCATCAGGGTGTGGAAGTGTGTATGCACTTGTGTTTGAGAGAGAGAGAGAGAGAGACTGACTATTTGTTTTTGCACGGTTAATGAATGTGGTATTAGGTCCCACTGGCCAGTAACCTTTCCACTGGCTACAGGCAATCACTGTGAAGTAATCTTAATCTTATTTTTAGTCTTCTTCTTACTTCGTTTTTCTGTCCTCTTATGTATGTATGAAAGAGAGAGAATGAATCATGTCTAAAAGACCCCAATTTATTTTGTAGGCGAAGCAATAGAACATAAATACTGGGAAGTTATCTGAAATACTACAAAAACCAGCATTTTAAACCCTGAACCTTTTTTGCAACATCTACTACATCCAGCTAAGTGTAACTGAGCCTTTTCAATTTTTTAAAGGGGAATTCCTTTCACATTTCAAAGCTTTTACATAATTGAAGTGGCTATGGTGTAAACAATGTCATTTAGAGTGGTTTGATGCAAAGTGCTATGTTCTAGAGAAAGAATTTTTCACAGTGGTGGTGATGGGAACCAGATGTGTAAAGTGTTTAATGCCTCTAAAAGCTCCCTCATAGGATGTTATTACATGGAGTATTATCAATATGAAGTCTGAGACACTGTTTAATATTTTAAAATCCATTCATGGTGGAGAGGTACATGCAGACATTGTAAGGCAAAATATCCACCAAATTAAACTTATTTTACTCTATTTTGCCACTATTATTTTTCACTGTTTATCATTTTATTATTGTCAATATTACTTTTAAAACTCAGACACATGTGTAGGTTCACTGGTATTTGTATACATGTTGTGTATATCACAACATGTAAAGAAATCTGATGTGTCTTATTGATGGGAAATTAACCATTTCACGTCAGACTGCTCTGAATGACTTTGTATACATTTTCAGCCATTCAGTTATGGAAATTTTTTAAAACTTGATGTAATTACCCTTTAAAGACAAATCTATACATTATGTGCAGTCAGCACTGTTTGTTGCCTAATGCGTTTCACCATTATGGGACCAAATCAGACATTCCTGCATATACTCTGCTGATGTAGCTCAAAGACATCCCATAAAAGCAATACACGGTAAGGCTACTGGAAAGCATTGGTGTTAAACCCCAATCAGGAGTGACTGCAAGGTGCAAGCAAGTTCATACTGCAAAGTGCTATGCAGTAAGGTTTATGAATAATAATAACAAAGCCCCCCCAGCCAAAATTTACAATATGCTTTCTGTTTGTAAACTCGGAGCTAATCCTGGAGCGGCTATGTCAGATCATGCTTGGAGCTATTTTGACTGTTGCCAGAATGTCATTCGCTTTTGGTGCTTTTATTTTCCTTTTTTCTTCCATTTTCTTTTGTGAATGTTAGTTGCTTTTTTGATTTGACATGAAAATCAAGGCTTGTGAGAGCGAGAAAGGGGTCATTCCAAAGGGTTAAATAAAAACTAAATCCCACTGATGTAGCGCAACAGCTCCACCTCTTGCAGAGATATTATACTGAATGACCCAGGAATTATAAATCAATATTAGTGAAGGATTCCAATTTCTGATTTCATTATAGACAAATTGGCAAATGTTTTATATTTTAATTTTTTGGCTAAATTATATTGGCCTTTTTTTAACTCTAACATCACACTGTGTGGGCTTAAAGAATATGTGAAATGCACAGTGGCCAAATTGGCATTTTAAATTAAGTTGGCTTTTTAAATGACATGAATAAATGAAATACTGCACTAAAGTAATAGGTATGGTGCTGTTTTGCACAATGTATCGGGCATACAGTCATAAATCATCCAAAAGTTACATCTCGTCAAATGACATGTTTTTTGTATATGCCTGTAATTAAGGCTATGGCATTTTTGCATAGGCGTAACAGCAGCATTCAAATACCATTGAAAGTGCAGCTACCTCACATTATATTATTTACACCATGAACGTGCAACACAATTCAACCAAAGTCAAAATAGTATGTTGCCAAAATGCCAATCACGTTTGGAGCAAAATCTTGCTGATTGCAGTCTCTGCTGATTACACTCGTGAGTTTTTTCACTGCTTTATCATCCTTGATTCTGAAGTTTCTAAGTTTCCTTGATTCTATTGTTTATGTAAAACATTTGCTCTTCTGTCAAAGAAACAGATTTTGCAGATTTTACTCCTATGAAACACACCGTGTGGACTGTGTTTTTAAGTTGCACACAAATTGTTCAGTTCGTTGATGGTTCAGTTTTTCCCATGACAACATGTTTTAGGTTGATTGTTCCTTTATGCTGGCACAGTCCTGTTCGAACTACAATCTTCTGTATGTGCAGAAAAATACAAATGTTTTGGGGCCCCTGGTCCACTGACATTGTTGTGATTTTCTAACTGAAGATAATTTCACATCCTCTACAGAGAACACACTTTGGACAGTTTAATACACAATTACTGTTTATTTACTGAATTTAATCAGATGTTGGAACATGTGGCCACAAAGTGATAAGTTACAGCTCATCTTAAATTTTGAATTGTATTATTTTCACTTAGAAAATGAACAGACACACAGGTTGACCCAGGGTGCCTAAACATTTGCATATGACTGTGTCTTCGCACTTTCTGGGTGGCTTGCTTCTCTAAGAGCAGGAGAGGAGCATGTTTCAAATGCAAATTACCCTTTTTGTTTTCTTTCTTTTTTTCTTTTCAAAGAAATCCAAAAACCAGAGAGATGTGATCGAACAGGATTCACCTTTTTTTTCTTTTTTTTCTTTTTAGCACATTCAGGTTCTGTTCAGTTTTGCAGTGAAATAGTATGAGATGCTGATCACTGAACTTACAGCAGCTGAAACTTGTCCAGACTCATTTCTACCTTATCTCTGTAGTGATTTCAAAGGAGTCATTTTAAAAAGAGCAGAAAATGTGCTGAGTTAAAACATAATAGAAGCCAAAAGGTAAATGCTGAAACATGCGTCCATTGGCTTCATTATAACTGAGAAGGAAGTTGATTGGTTTTCTGCTTTCGTACAAAGTGCAGTCAAAATAATAGTCTATGATAACTGACTATATGCAACAACAGGAGTGTGGTTAGTGTCCGTTCTGACAGGTTGATTGAGGTATTGCTAATGTCCGTACCTCTAGCATCTCGGCTCTGATTTACAGTGCGAACCCCTCTGCTTGGACATACCTTCATCTGCTTCATGTAGAAACACTGTGATATCTCGCCGGTAGAAGAAATCACCCCTTCAAAGCCCTTTTCCTTTCACCAGCTCTCTGCAACTTTTCTGCCTCCCTTACTCTATATACACATAGAATCGCTGACATAACAAAACCTCATAACTGCATTTTTCTATTTTCTTTTTACACCATTCAACACACCAGCTGCCCTGTGAACATTTCATGATGAATGGACCCATTAAAATGGTTCAAAATTATTCAGAAAAAAATCTAATGTTAACATATTTTAATGTAAAGATAACATGGTTTCCTTTTTCCTTTCAGAGGTTTTCTTATGACGGTGATGATATATAACGCAACCTACAGTACAGTATTACTGACAATTATCCTGACCATGACATGCTGTGATGTAACATGTTTTGAATTTGCATTGTGAGAAACATAGGATTCAAAATCAAACACAAGATCAGATTCCAAAACAAATCAATCTCCAAACAGGTGTCAATCTCCAAACAGGTGTGAATGTCTCCTTTACTTTGTACAGACAGGTGGCAAAATAAAGGAAAAAAGTGTAGATTCTTCCAGACAAGCATACCGAATGATACAGTTAAGCAGTGAACATGAGTGATGCACAGAAATTTAGATTTTTGACCAAAACCAAGCTGAAAGAAAGGGTTCTTTTATATGGGCTTTTATTTGGTTTATGCTTTTGAATTAACAAAATACTGACAATGCTTCAAAAGTGATAATCACCATGTTAAGAAAGAGAACTGCAGGACTAATTTCATTTTCAATAGCTTACTAAATGATATCAAATATTATTGTAAAATTCCCAACCAGGTTTAAGTCAGTTTCTCATTCGCCAGCTTTTTGTTTGATTTTTCTACCTTAAATGGTGCAGCAGTTAGGTTCTGGCAACTCTGGCACCATTTAAGGTGGGAAAATTGGAACAACAACCTGGTGAAACAGAAACTGACTTAAGCCTTGTACAACTCGAACATTAAGAGACGTTACCAGAAACTGTTCTACATTTAAGGAAAAGTTTCCTGCTGGAGATGTGAGAAAAGCAGCTATAGCTGAGATAAAACTTAAAGCAGAGCAAAGTAAGGGTGTTTTTTTTTATATATATATATATATATATATATATATATATATATATTTATATATATATATATATATATAGATATATATATATATATATATATATATATATATATATATATATATATAGATATATATATATATTTTATAGCCCATTCTAGCACATTAGTGCACACTGAGACACATTTACAGCCGTGATGGTAAAATGGATATAAAATGTTGTCACTCTCAAGGTGGTTTGATTTTTGTTGGCAGGATTAAATGGCTTTTCTTAACATTTGGGTTGCTGACCCCTGATCTATACTAAGGCACAATGAAGCTGTTTTGGTAGCTTGTGGTGGTCCAGCCTTCTACATTGGCTTTCCTTTATTTTGCCACCTGCCTGTATTTGTCAAGGCTGCTGTGCATGCCTGCAGCCCCCTCCCAAAAAAGCAGCCTATTCCTAAAATAGATCACTTTAAATTTTACACCTCTAGCTCAGTGCTGTGTGAAAACGGATTGCTGATTATTCTGTTTCTGTTATAACCTTTTTTGCTTATCTGAGCTCCAATGCTCAAAGATCTTAGCTAGTTTATTTTAATTTGCAACATTGAAAATGCAACGATTTTGTCATTTGTTTTTTTTTGTTGTTTTTCTTTAGGCAGGAACTGCTGTAAACTGTCCTGATATTTTAATGGATATTAGTGTATATTATATTATAGTATATTATATATTGTGTTTGTATTGCTGCGATCGGTTAGAAGTGACTATTGTTTGTTTATTTTTTCCTTTATTAGTGATGCTGACCATGGATTAAGATTCGCTCCCTGTAGCCTTAATCCTCTACCACAGTGTGTTTAGATACCACACCTGAAGTCTTATCTGAAACTTCACAGACGAAGTTCTCTTACTCTGAATCTTACACTTCATAGATGAAGTTTGTTTTGAAGTGGCTGTCTGAGTGTGTACTTGAAGCCAGTGTGTGTCAGTAGGAGGGTAGTGTGGTGTGCAGTGATGCTGTTCTTTCCTGGTTTGCTGTGATTATTTTTTCTTCATCTGTAGTTAGATTATGATAATCTGCTGACATAGGTCATATTACTTCTCCTCCCATAGTCTGTTTTCTTCTACAGTAGGGATGGGCAATATGGCAAAAACATCACAATTGGGTCCAGAACTTCAGTACGTTTATGCTACAGAGTATCGGACCATTGTTACTCAGTATTAAATTTCACTATGTAAATGGTCAGTCTTATCAGTGTCATTGAGTCTATAAGCATACCTGTACCAAATTGACATACTATATGTCTGTGATTAACGTCAGAGGTTGTTGATTAGTCTTTAAACCATTGTGGTCTGTAAATGCACCAACTTGCAGCACCTTTTTCATTTGTGATTTAAGCCACACCCACTTTTTGTTTGTCATTTTAAAAATTATGTCAAAAAAATGTATTGTCCAGGAGTCAGTATCAAAGTTAAAATATTGGTAGCAGTGTTGACAAATTTAAAACGATTCCCATTAAAGCTGTCCAAATAAAAATGGTAATATGAATGTCATATTGAAAAAAATGTCCATTTGGATGTAAATAAACCAAACAACATTTGCTCTATTTTGGCTTCAGTAAGGTATTTCATTAAAATTCTGAAGATTTTTATTTGCAAACATTTGGCAGCTCTTTAGTAGCTCAGCTGCTCTGAACAAAATGACTAGCTACTTTTAACATTGACAGCTTCCTGTTTGAGGTAACACCTTAGACTTTCTCCAAAACAGAATGTCAAAAATTTATTATTTTTTTTTTTTAAAGAAGCTGTCATGAATCTATTGTGAATCTTGAGTTTTCACTCATGGATTTAGAACATAAAATCATCTTCAAAATTCAAATCTATTAGAATATATTTTTGTTAGAATTAAAAGAAGTAACATTACTGATTTGGAAGAAAAAAAAGACTAAAATATGGTTTGTGTGTGCTGCTGCGAGTCGTCCTGCAATGCCTAAAACAATCATTTAAAACTCTGAGATCAGGTCGGAGTTTTTCAGATCTGCTCTTGATGTTTAGGCCTCACAATCAGCATCATGCTGATGAAGATATAATGACAATAGTAGATCATTCAATCACATCCTCAGAGACACGACCATCACTGAATTTAACTGAGTTAGCTTTGAATGCTCTGTATGTATGCATTCACAATCATCAGATTCATCCACCTGGACAAGGGGTTCTAGGAACAACCCACATAAACGTGGGCTGGAGGTTAGGGAACCAGTCCTGTGACCAGAAGGTCGCCGGGCCAATCCCCATGACTGAAGTGCCCTTGAGCAAGGCACCTAACCCCCAATTGCTCCGCAGGCGCCGTGGATAGGGCTGCCCACTGCTCTGGGCAAGTGTGTTCACTGCCCCCTAGTGTGTGTGTGTTCACTAGTGTACATGTATGTGGGTGTTTCACTGCACAGATGGGTTAAATGCAGAGGTCTAATTTCACAGTGTGCGAACACCGTGACAAATGGTTGTTAATTAATTCACTTATTCAGTTCATAAATTTCTTTCACATAATGCATGCAATTACACATTTCCACCAGAGAGGGCTCCAAATCCCTACTACTTACATAGTGCAGCTTTAAAGAAAGAAACTGTGGAAATAGAGCTACGCCACTTGGGAGCCTCTTCTAAATCTCTTTATTGAAACATGCAGTTGTTTGATGTTGAATTATGTGCATACGTTTGTAGACACCTGTTCCTCCAGCTTTCTTCTGACACCTGAGGTGTCATATGGAGTTTGTCCTCCTTATGTTGCAGTAACAGTTGCACCTGAACACCCATGCCATCAGTGTAGGCACATTAAGGTAGCTGATTTTGCTAATTAGTGAATATTTTTGGACGTATAATGTACTCAGAAAAGCTTATTGTGATCATTGTCATATCGCCCACCCTTACTCTACAATATTGTAGACCGCTGTTGATCTTTGCTGGTCTTTGCAAGTTCTTCCTTTT
Organism: Pygocentrus nattereri; assembly: GCF_015220715.1. Taxonomy (NCBI): domain Eukaryota; kingdom Metazoa; phylum Chordata; class Actinopteri; order Characiformes; family Serrasalmidae; genus Pygocentrus; species Pygocentrus nattereri. The sequence goes on along the minus strand of NC_051224.1, from coordinate 18,112,734 downwards.
CACATTACAGTGCTGTATATAGTGGTAACAGATTGATGAAGAGGGCAAATAAAAGACCTGGTATAACTGACATTGTATAGATCAAAGGTAGCAGAGAGGTCAGTCTATAAAGGCTAGAGGACCTGTTTGCTCATCGTTGGTTGTGCATCTTTTATTTTAGTAAAGACTTTTCAACAAAGCTCCATTGAATGCGCTAGAAAAGTGAAGAATAATTATTTTAGAACACAAAAGCCGGATCTGAAAGTGATTTAAAATAATGAGGCCATTTAAATTTTGAAAAAGAAGCGTGACGTGTGCTGTATTTTTTTTGCGTGTGTCAGCACGGTTTCCAGATAATGGAAGACTGTTCCTTTTATACTCTTCATGAATATAACAAACTGCTGGTCATTTTTGTCAATTCATTCAAACCTTTGTGAGCAAGGCAGGAGTCACTTTATAAGCGCATACAAATTAAATGATAAAAGTAGGTTTTCACATCGAGAATTAAGAAGAAAAAACCATCAGATGTTGTAAATAACGTCAGAATTCAGCCCGTCTGTTCACCTCGCCGTCTCAGTGGAGGCGAACAAGAGTGGAGTGTGGAGGACTCATTTGCTGTTTTCTAAATAAAGCATTTAAAACAACTCTAATAGAATTCATACTCTTTGATAAGAGGATATTCTGCCATGTAGGTGTTTGTTCTGTACATGTGATCAGTAGAAATGTACTTCCCTCTTCCTCTGTAATTGGTTTTTGATATGTTTTGATGTGTAAATGAATAAATTCTGGATTTACAGCCTTAAACTGTGGCGTCTATTTAATGTCTAAGTGCTTTGTTTATTCAGAAATGACCAGTTTTAAACAGTGTAGATGACCATAGGTACTTCATTAAAGCAGAATAATATAGGAGAATATTTAGAGTCAGAAAGATTACCACAAAGTGTAGGTGGAGTGTTTCAGACTATTTTCATCATGAATTTGATGTTATATTTTTGTGATGGGCACTGTTCTAAAGTAAGATGTGATGCAAATTGTACCTCCTGGATTTCTACAGGGATAGATCTGCATCTGTATCAGCTTCAAAATGGTGCTGTACAACGCCAGCATAAAAGCAGCTCAGTGACATCACTACCTTGACTTATAGGTATGATTATGAATGGCTATTATGTTTTCACTGATTTCATGTCATTTTTTCACTTAAAATTGGTATTAGGTGTGCCAACTTCTGTTACCTGCTTCAGTTGTTCCTGAGTTCACTACTCAGGAAAGAGTAGTCAGCAACACTGGAGTCCCACAAGGAACTGTCCTCTCTCCCTTCCTCTTCACCCTCTACACCAAGGACCTCAGCTACTGCACAGAGACTTGCCACCTTCAGAAGTTTTCTGATGACTCTGCAATAGTTGGATGTATCAGCAAGGGTGAAGGACTTTGTCGCATGGTGCGAGTGGAACCGCCTGCAGCTCAATGTGACAAAGACAAAGGAAAAGGTGGTGGACCTGAGGAGGGACAAGGCACCGGTGACCCCTGTGTCCATCAGCGGGGTCAGTGTGGACACTGTGGAGGATTACAAATATCTGGGTGTGTATATTGACAATAAACTGGACTGGGCTAAGAACACTGACGCCCTCTACAGGAAGGGCCAAAGTCGTCTCTATTTTCTGAGGCGCCTGAGGTCCTTCAACATCTGCCAGACTATGCTCAGGATCTTCTATGAGTCTGTGGTGGTGAGTGCTATCCTCTATGCTGTTGCATGCTGGGGAAGCAGGCTGAGGGTGGCAGATGCCAACAGACTCAACAAATTGATCCACAAGGCCGGTGATGTTGTGGGTGTGGAGCTGGACTCGCTGACGGCAGTGTCGGAGAGGAGGATGCTGTCTAAGCTGCAGGCCATTATGAACAATGGCTCCCACCCACTCTACGACATGGTGATGAGACACAAGAGCTCATTCAGCTCAAGACTCACTCTACCTAAATACACCACAGAGCGCCACAGGAAGTCATTCTTACCTGTGGCCATCAAACTCCATAACTCCTCCCTCAGTGTGTGACTCAAAAACTGTTCATATGTGCAATAGCAACAATTGTGTGTGTAGAGTACTTAAATCTGGTGTACATACTGTAAATTCTATATATTGTCTTAAATTATTAGTAAAGTGTTTATTTTTACATAAATGGCTGCAACTGTAACAACTGCAATTTCCCCCTGGGATCAATAAAGGAATCTGAATCTGAATGAATCTGAAGTTACTAGAGTCAGTTCTGCTGTGAAAGCAGCGAGAAGTGGACATCTATCCCAAGAGTGAGGAAAGAGGAATATAGCTAATGATTTACTGAAACACAAATTCACTCAACATTTTCTCAAAATAGTGACTAATTTTATCAAAATTGCAACCTATTTTTGAGTTAATATTTTGACGTAATATGTTTAAATGTCTTGTAATAATTTTTTTTCTCGAACACTGGCATCTTGAAAGAATGACTTAATTTAAAAGTCAAATTTTGGTGATAATTGGCCAAAACTAAATGAAAAAGCCATTTATTAATATTAATATGACATTAGTGCAAAATCTCTAGAAAATAAATCAAAATGTTTAACAGAGAATCAGTTATTACTTTGACATGAGTAAAATCTTGAAATAGGCATGCTAATTAAAATTAAATCAATATTTTGAGAAAAGATATTTCTTGGACATAAGTCACAATTTTGACTTTAAATATTTTGACATACTGCTTATCTCTTTCCCCAGCCACTTCCACTAGCTCCCTGGGGGGGATTCCGAGGTGCTCCCAGGCCAGCTGGGCGATATAGTCACGCCAGCGTGTCCTGGGTCTTCCCCGGGGTCTCCTCCCGGGTGGACTTGCCTGTGACACCTCCCAAGGGAGGCGTCCAGGAGGCATCCTAACAAGATGCCCGAACCACCTCAACTGGCTCCTCTCGACGTGGAGATGCAGCGGCTCTACTCCGAGTCCCTCTCGGATGACCGAACTTCTCACCCTATCTCTAAGGGAGAGTCCAGACACCCTGCGGAGGAAACTCATTTCCTTCTTTCGGTCATTACCCAAAGCTCATGACCATAGGTGAGGGTGGGAATAGATCAACCAGTAAATCGAGAGCCTTGCCTTATGGCTCAGCTCTTTCTTTACCACAACAGACTGGTAAAGAGCCAGCATCACTGCTGACCCAGCACCAATCCACCTGTCATCTCCCGTACCATCACTCGTGAACAAGACCCGAGATACTTAAACTCCTCCACTTGAGGCAAGAGCTCATCCCCGACCCAGAGAGGGCTCTCCACCCTTTCCCGCCTGAGAACCATGGCCTCGGATTTGGAGGTACTGATCCTCATCCCGGCCACTTCACACTCGGCTGCAAACCGATCCAGGGAAAGCTGAAGTTCACGGCCTGATGTCCCCAACAGGACCACATCGTCTGCAAACAGCAGCGATGTGACCTTGAGGCCACCAAACTGGACACCCTTCATCCCCTGACTGCACCTAGAAATTCTATCCATAAAAATTATGAATAGAATCTGTGACAAAGGGCAGCCCTGACGGAGTCCAACTCTCACTGGGAACGAGTCTGACTTACTGCCGGCCATGCGAACCAAATTCCTGCTTTGTTTGTACAGGACCTGAATGGCTCATAGCAAAGAGCCATGTACCCCATACTCCCGAAGCACCTCCCACAGAATACCCCAGGGAACACAGTCGAATGCCTTCTCCAAATCCACAAAGCACATGTGGACTGGTTGTGCAAACTCCCATGAACCCTCCAGAATCCTGGAGAGGGTAAAGAGTTGGTCCAGTGTTCCATGACCAGGGCGGAACCCGCACTGCTCCTCCTGAATCCGAGGTTCGACTATAAGCCGGACTCTCTTCTCCAGTACCCCTGCATAGACCTTACCAGGGAGGCTGAGGAGTGTGATTCCCCTGTAGTTAGAACACACCCTCCAGTCCCCCTTTTTAAAAAGAGGCACCACCACCCCAGTCTGCCAATCCAGTGGCACCGCCCCCGATGCCCACGCAATGTTGAAAAGGCGTGTCAGCCAAGACAGCCACACAACATCCAGAGCCTTGAGGAACTCGGGTCAGATCTCATCCACCCCTGGAGCCCTGCCGCTAAGGAGCTTTTTAACTACCTTAGCGACTTTGGCCTCAGTAATGGACAAGCCTATTCCTGTGTCCCCAGACTCTGCCTCCTCACTGGAGAACGTGTTGGTGGGATTGAGAAGGTCCTCAAAGTATTCCTTCCACCGCCCAATGACGTCTTCAGTCGAAGTCAGCAGCACACCATCTCCACCATATACAGTGCTAGTGACACATTGCTTTCGCCTTCTGAGTCGCCTGACGGTTTGCCAGAATCTTTTTGGAGCCGACTTAAAGTCACTTTCCAAGGCCTCACTGAACTCTTCCCACACCCGGGTTTTTGCCTTGGCAACGACTGAAGCCGCAGATCGCTTGGCCTGTCGATACCTGCCAGCTGCCTCTGGTGTCCTACAGGCCAACCATGCCCGGTAGGACTCCTTCTTCAGCTTGACGGCATCTCTCACCTGGGGTGTCCACCACCGGGTTCGAGGATTACCGCCCCGACAGGCACCAACTACCTTGCGACCACAGCTACAGTCAGCCGCTTCAACAATGGAGGAGCGGAACATGGCCCATTCGGAGTCAATGTCCCTCACCTCCCCTGATATCTGGTCAAAGTTCTGACGGAGGTGTGAGTTGAAGATCAATCTGACAGGTTCTTCTGCCAGACGTTCCCAGCAAACCCTCACTATATGTTTGGTCCTGATCTGGGCAGGGTACACAAGTCCTGCTTTCTTGCTTTCATAGGGGTGATTATGGGTCACACTTTGTCTGGCCTGTCACCTAGGACCAGTTTGCCATTGGAGACCCTACCAGGAGCTTTTGCTCAAGACAACATAGCTCCTAGGATCATTCAAGCACACAAACCTCTCCACCACGATAAGGTGGTGATCCATGGAGAGGTATGAATAGTATGTATAGTATTAATAGAATGAATAGTATGAATAGTATGGATAGTATTAATAGTATGAATAGTGTGTATAGTATGGACAGTATGAATAGTATGTATAGTATTAATAGTATGAATAGTATGTATAGTATTAATAGTATGGATAGTATGTATAGTATTAATAGTATGAATAGCGTGTATAGTATTAATAGCATGGATAGTATGTATAGTATTAATAGTATGAATAGTATGTATAGTATTAATAGCATGAATAGTATTAATAGTATGAATAGTATGTATAGTATTAATTGTATGGATAGTATGGATAGTATTAATAGTATGGATAGTATTAATAGTATGAATAATATGGATAGTATTAATAGTATGTATAGTATTAATAGTATGTATAGTATTAATAGTATGAATAATATGTATAGTATTAATAGTATGGATAGTATTAATAGTATGTATAGTATTAATAGTATGTATAGTATTAATAGTATGGATAATATGGATCTTATGCAGTTTTAATGCAGTCTAAACGATACGAGTCACAGTGCCGGATGTGACGTTCTGACCCCATAGCGCAGCACAGAGCGGGAAACTTGAGCGAAGTAAACAGAGAAAGAGCGGCCAATTTTCTGTTCGTGGTTTGGATTAAAAATGAGCAAAAAAGACTCTGGATGTACGTAAAAACTCATTTGTTATTTGTTTGTAATGCAACAAACTATATTTTATCATCTAATTCGTTTCATTTTTTGATGTCAAGTCGACGGGTTTGTTTAATGTTAGCTGTAAAACTGCAGTAAATTCACGTTAAGTTAGCTTAGCTGACTCGCTATCAACGCAGACTCCGTACTTTAGCTTATATGTCCCACAGCGACCACGAGAAGTGTGAAATATCGAATATTATACGATATCGATACTGTCGTTATGATGCCTGAAAACGAAGCTGATTCAGATTTCAGTGTTCTCCAGCTTACTGTTCGAATTTTCCCGTTCCACCTTAAATGGGGCAACAGTTATATTCAGGCTTCTGAGGCATTAGAACGTAACTGTTGCACCATTTAAGGTGGAACGGAAAAATTCGACCTAGAAGCCTCGTCCATGAAAAATAGCAAATTCTAGCATTTCTGGGTCATGAGGATATTAACTTAATGAAAACACTTTAAGGGGTTATACTCTACAGTCTCAGTTTGTGGCTTTAGTGACCGAATGGAATTAGCCAGTGCGGCTAACCTGCGGAGAGTAGACTCTGTTACCAAGCCAGTTAACTTAGTTAATCACTTTAACTCGCTTTCTTCGGAAAAATTGCATGCGCTTTGTTGCTTGCTACGAAATCCCACTGGTGACATCCTGTATAAATAAAATTAATGCGTGTCCATGACTTAGTAAGGCCTGGGAATTAGATGATTACGTCATGGCCACGACTTAGTAAAGCGTGGGAATGAGATCCTAATGCGTGGCCATGACTTAGTGAGCCGTGATCTCATTCCCACGCCTTACTAAGTCATGGCCACGGCTTAATCATCTCATTCCCATGCCGTACTAAGTCATGGCCACACATTAGGATCTCGTTCCCACGCCTTAATAAGTCGTGGCCACGTATTATTTTTATTTATACAGGATGTCATCGTCAGGGCTCCGTAGCTTGCTGATACATGAGGGTGGACTGCTCGAAATGAATGTTTCCCCTGGCTGGCTAATACAAAAGTTAGCCTGATAGCTAACATTGCTGCTGGAAAGCCAAACCTGTTTTTCAATATTATTAGATTTTTTTTTATATATTTAGAAATAATTTTATTGAAAGCAGAACATGGTACACAACCTCAGGTGCATATAAAAGGAAAATATACATAAGCAGTATACCCATAAATTTGCTAGGGGGGATATACATAACTACACACACATATTAAAATACAATGTGGAATTACAGAACAATACATGAAAAAATTTGTAACACAAACTTTCAGACATGTCATCCCCTCGCTGGATGCCTGTAATAGTCATGTTGGTTTGTTTGATGTGATTATCAGGTGCTGCCATTATCCTTACCTACTTGAATGAGAAGAACCGACCCTACAGTGCTCAGGATGTGTTTGGTAACCTGCAGAAGCAGCATAGCCTTGGCAAAACGGTATTGTAAATGATGGCAATTACTGTTTAAAAATTAGCTTAGATGCCTAAACGTTTTGCACAGTACTGTGAATGATATGTGAAAAATCAATTAAGGATTGTTTGTCTGCATTATCATTTCATGTTGTGCATATAAAAATGTATAATAACTCCAGCTACAGCACTATTGATATAATTTGCCCAAAGTGTGTTTAAACATAACTGTGCACTGACAGGCTGTCGTGAAAGCCATGGAGCAGCTGGCCCAAGAAGGTAAGATCAGAGAGAAGGTCTACGGCAAGCAGAAGATCTACTTTGCTGATCAGGTGAAGTTACTGATTCAGTCCAAAAAAAAAAAAAATATGTGCATACTAAATTTTAAAAAGGCTTGGCTTAATTTTTGCTCTGAAAACTGTGTCTAAATATTTATGCTGTTCTTGTAGTCCCAGTTTGCTGATGTGAGTGATGCTGATCTGAAGGAGATGGACTGTCGCATCACAGAACTCAGCAGCCAAGTGCAGACAGTCTCCCAGGACTGCAGGCGGCTTGATGCAGGTACACATTAGAGCTTTATTTAGCTCTAATCTTAACCCGAATGTAGCCTGACAAACTTATCTCAGAACCTGAATGTAGTCAGAAAGCTGTAGCCCACAAAACTCTGTCATTACTCAGCTGTAGCCCACTCTTTCTAGAACTCTTTCTGAACCACACTGTAGCTGACAAAATTCTATCTGAATCCAATTGTAGCTGACAAAATGCCGTCTGAATCCGACTGTAGCTGACAAAATGCAGTCTGAATCCGACTGTACCTGACAAAATGCTGTCTGAATCCGACTGTAGCTGACAAAATTCTATCTGAATCCAATTGTAGCTGACAAAATGCTGTCTGAATCCGACTGTAGCTGACAAAATGCCGTCTGAATCCGACTGTAGCTGACAAAATGCCGCCTGAATCCGACTGTAGCTGACAAAATGCTGTCTGAATCCGACGGTAGCTGACAAAATGCTGTCTGAATCCGACTGTAGCTGACAAAATGCTGTCTGAATCCGACTGTAGCTGACAAAATGCCGTCTGAATCCGACTGTAGCTGACAAAATGCCGTCTGAATCCGACTGTAGCTGACAAAATGCCGTCTGAATCCGACTGTAGCTGACAAAATGCTATCTGCTCTATTCTGGTCTCCTCACCCCCGTAGACCTGACCAGGAAGCCATACGTAAACCTGAAATCCTCTACTCGAGGTGTAACGTCTTCACATAGCCCAGTAACAATTCTGTCTGAACCTGATTGTAGCCCAATAACAATTCTGTCTGAACCCGACTGTAGCCCAGCAACAATTCTGTCTGAACCCGACTGTAGCCCAGCAACAATTCTGTCTGAACTCGACTGTAGCCCAGCAACAATTCTGTCTGAACTTGACTGTAGCCCAGCAACAATTCTGTCTGAACCCGACTGTAGCCCAGCAACAATTCTGTCTGAACTCGACTGTAGCCCAGCAACAATTCTGTCTGAACTTGACTGTAGCCCAGCAACAATTCTGTCTGAACCCGACTGTAGCCCAGCAACAATTCTGTCTGAACCCGACTGTAGCCCAGCAACAATTCTGTCTGAACTCGACTGTAGCCCAGCAACAATTCTGTCTGAACTTGACTGTAGCCCAGCAACAATTCTGTCTGAACCTGACTGTAGCCCAGCAACAATTCTGTCTGAACTTGACTGTAGCCCAGCAACAATTCTGTCTGAACTTGACTGTAGCCCAGCAACAATTCTGTCTGAACCCGACTGTAGCCCAGCAACAATTCTGTCTGAACTCGACTGTAGCCCAGCAACAATTCTGTCTGAACTCGACTGTAGCCCAGCAACAATTCTGTCTGAACCCGACTGTAGCCCAGCAACAATTCTGTCTGAACCCGACTGTAGCCCAGCAACAATTCTGTCTGAACCCGACTGTAGCCCAGCAACAATTCTGTCTGAACTTGACTGTAGCCCAGCAACAATTCTGTCTGAACTTGACTGTAGCCCAGCAACAATTCTGTCTGAACTCGACTGTAGCCCAGCAACAATTCTGTCTGAACCCGACTGTAGCCCAGCAACAATTCTGTCTGAACTTGACTGTAGCCCAGCAACAATTCTGTCTGAACTCGACTGTAGCCCAGCAACAATTCTGTCTGAACTCGACTTAACCTGACAAAATTTTGTTTGTTTGCTTGTAGAACTGAAAGAGCTGAACAGCTCGCTGACCACAGCAGAGATGACATCACAGATCCAGGAGCTGAGGGCTGAGTGTGAAGGCTACAAAGAACGTCTAAATAAAATCAAATCAGCTACAAATCATGTCACCCCTGAAGAGAGGGAAAAGGTCTGAAGCCACTTCTGGCATGATTTAAAGGCGTTTTCACACTATACAGTGCGATATGGTACAGTTGCTGTCTTTTTGCTGCTGTAACAGTGTGAATTTCTTTTTTGTGGGACTAATAAAGGATTATCTTATCTTACAGTACTAATCCAAACCCAGAACAAGCTGTACCCTGAGTACCTAAGTCGAGTTGAGTTTGTCCAATCGAAGGTTATGCACTTTATAGCTCTAACTATACATACTGTCTTGGGATGCTTGGTAATTCAGCAAGAAGGGTAGTAAACAAATTCAGCACAAGTACTCAGGTATGGTTCGGTTCAGTGGAAATGACAGCTGTACCACACTGCCCAGTAGACAAAAAGCCAGTGTCCAGCACAATTTGGTGCAATAACAGGACTGACACTGGACAGTACTCGTGGTGCAATTTTGATGCATTTAGACACGTAAAATAGTTTTTAAGAAACTGCAGAGTTTTGCTGAGTAGCTTTAAGAAATTGAGCAAAATAGATATATTTAGTGTTTAGGCATGATTTCAGATGGATTCTATCATTTTTACATAAATTCCTGGTTTGTCTGTACCACAGGTTTACAAGGAGAGATGCCTGTTTGTGAAAGAGTGGAAGAAACGAAAGAGACTGGTAAAGAATTCACGTTATTAGCTGTATCGTTGTTTACTTATCACAGACACAGCATTTACAGTGCACTGATATGTTTATTTTGGACTGATCATTTAGGCCTCTGATATGATGGGAGCCATTCTTGAGGGTTATCCAAAGAGCAAGAAGCAGTTTCTGGTGAGTCTCTAAAAATAAAACAATATTAATAGATATTTGTAATGAAAATGCTTAACTGTGTAAAATCGCTGTAACACATGGCCTCTCATGCCTTATTGCTTAAATCAAACTGTCAGAATACAATACTAAATATAACATTATTGAATACAACTTTTCTTTTATAGGAGCCCAAAAATTATTCAAAAAGCTGAAATTTGTCAAGCTGAAAAATTGTTAATTTTGCTAAGATACAAAATGCCAATTAATTTATTTCAAACAGACCATTTAAGTAATTTAGTTTTTGGCCAAGTATTTATTTAATTGACATGAGTTTCTGGTGAGTTTCATTCTTGGTAAACATGAGCAAAAAACAGCATGTAAAAATGATTCTTTATTGTTTATCCCTCGATCTTTCATTTAAAATATATCTTTATTTGAAGTACAATGATTGAAAGAAAGAACCCATATCTTGTCGTGGCAATATTTTTCTCCAATGTATGTGTGCCACAATTGTTGGCACCCTAGAAATTCTTATGAGTGAAGTGTAACTGAAGTATATTCACATTCATACAGTATTTCATGTTTGAGTTCATCTAAGTGGATAGGAACTTAAATGGTCAGCCATGGCTTCCTGTTATACTGGGGTTTGAGTCCTCAGTCATCTGTCAGTATGAGAAAGACTAGAGAATACATCTGTGATGTGCAACAAAAGGTTGCTGAGCTGTACAAATCAGGAAAATAGCTTCAAGACTATATAAATAGTTGAAGATGCACGTTTCCACTATCAGAGCAATAATTAAGAACTTTAAAGCAGCTAGAGATGTTAGAGTCTGTCAGGGGAAAAAAAAACGGTGTTTTTACAGCCTGTGTTGCTCATGTTTACCAGAGATGCCAGTAAAAAAAATGTGGTTAATGTTAAATACTTTTATTTAGAGCAAACAGTATAATGAATTCGTGCATTTATGCATTTGTTTATTTCTTTAGGAGGAGGTTGGGATTGAAACCGATGAGGACCATAAAGTGGCCATTCCTAACATCTGATGCGGAATCCAGTTTTGAGTGGGTAACCATTGGTCAATCCACACTGTAATGGGCCACCACCCTGACAAAGTACTGCACTGAAATACCTTGATTCACACTTGTAAACAATTTACACATTAAAGAAATAGAATACAGTCACATGAAAAAGTTTTGTTTTGTTGATTTCCCCAGTCAGCATCCTCTCCTGGGAACAAACCTGTGCACGTTTTAATATGCTATTACTGTTTGAATTTACATTTAAAAAGTAAGCTAATTTATAGTTTTTTTTGTTCACCAATATGTTAATCTATGAAAAATAGAAAATATGCACTAAAACATGAAGATGCCATATTTAAGCTTGTTCCTTATAGAGGATGATATTTAAAAATTATTTTTAAAAAAATGTTCAAGTTGTAATTTGTAGGGGCTGTTCAAACTTGTGTGTGACTGTATAGACACAATTTTGCCTTTTGTTTTATGTGTGTTTGCCAGTAACTGAATTGATGTAGCATATTTTGTGTGTAAATGGTGTACAATTTTGAATCAGTACAATCTCTGACTGCTACTCACATGAGTGATGCACAGAACTGTAAATAATGTACACAAGTTTAAAGAATGCACAGAACTGTAAATAAATTAACATTAAACATTTATTTTCTGATTACAAACTGCATTCATACAAAAATATTTTTGTCTACAATTCTCTGGTCTGAATCAGCAGACAGTCCTAGGAACAGTGTTGTCTGTGATGCACCGAGTCTTATTTGCATGGAGTCTCTGGTCTCCGCTCCCTCCACATTATGGCTAAAGACAGTCCCTTTTTCCCCCAGCACAGGTAATTGAACAGCCTGATTAATCGTCATTCATTAAAACACAACCTGAATGTACAGAGATTGTTTTCCTGAGTACCCAGTATTAAGGTAAACATTTCCTCATTTGAATTAGTCTTTGATATACATTCTCATTTTAATTACACATTTTTCTTCAGAAGCATACATTAAGCCATTTCCTGGACTGTTTTCACTTTGGCCAAGACTAGACTTAATCTATATCTTGAAAATGGAAATAACAATAAGTCAAACTGCAGTGTCTTTGTGCTGAGCTAAATGTGGTACAAGCCATGGCCAAACAATATAAAATCAGTTCACATAATTGTCATTTTAGACTAAAAACAAACCAAGAAAAAAAAAAAAAGCAACATACACCCCCCCCCACCTCCTCCTTCTCATTTTGAATCATTTGTGCGCAAATCTTTGGCCACAGTGCCAAAGAGTAAGAGCTAAGCTTGCCACCCCATATGATCAGAAACAATTAAAATATTACTGTTTGTGCTGCATTTGTGTGGATACAGTTTAAGAAATGAAGTATTACATTTTATTGCCCGTGATGTCACTCTGCCCTCCCATCAGCAGCCAAACTGCACCAAAATTTGTTACGTTTGCTCTGGTTTGTGCTGTTCAAAGTAATATGTGCACTATTTTAATTCTCAGGTTATAAAGCCATAATGTTTTGAGGAGTGATGTCACTCAGCACCTCACCAGCAGTCAAATTACACCACAGTCTTGTTTGTGCTGGTTTGTGCAGCTAAGAGGAAACAAATGAGACATTTTTGGTCTGATTCGGACGTTGATGTGTGGCTGAATGACTTGCTCATTTATCGTTTAGCCAATAATCTGATATGGCAGCACAAATGCGATTTTGGTGCTATTTTGCCGCGGATGGGAGGTCTTACTGATGTTACTCAAGAAAAAAAATGCTTTCCAACGTGAGAATTAAAATAGGTCAAATGTTTGTTTTAGTATCTCAGACCATTTTTGTCCATCACAAGAAATTTTCTCAAAATGGAACCAGCACAAAAATTGTTACATTTATTACATTTTCTGGCACAAATATAAAAAACTAATCTTTATTCTATTTCTGATCATAGTGGGATGTCAGCTCCATAGAGGTAAGAGTAAGCAGTGTGTCTCTCATCTCAGTTAGTATATTCATGAATCATTATTCTGTATACATAAATCAGAAAAACAAAACAACTAAGATACCTTTATACCCCCTTTAAAACAAGCAAAAGTCTGATTTAAATTGTGCTTTGGGGTGTGAATGAGGTAAGAGAAGATGATTGCGCATAGTACACCAAACTCATTAAAATGAGTTGGTGGGGAATATTTCAGCAATTTGCTCATATAGATCACTATATCTATATTTCGAACCTCCAGCCAAAGAGTTGACGGTAGAGGGTTTGATATCAGAGGTAAGCAAGAGACAATGCACACTTCAGCTGGAGCAGGCAGGCATGCACAGAACCCAGCAGGAGATAATTATTGCATTGCTTTCAGAAGCAATGGAGAGGTGCAGATAGATTCCCTGTGGGACTGGGGTGTGGGTTATTTATTTATCTGTCTATTATTTTAACCCTTCTTATGTTCTTGCGCAATACAGCTTAAAGCTTAAAACATTTTAGCCATTTTACATGAATAAACTAGAGAAAAATCCTTTCAAGATTACAAAGAGCTCAGTTTTGTACGGCTTATCGCTGACTTCTTAGAGAGCTTATTAACTGTTAAAGAAACATGTTCAAAACGTCAGGCTGAACACAGATTAGGCTTAGTTCTAATATTTTTTAAAAAATTACACAATAGAGAATCTCATATCTGTCTGGCTTTGTCCAAAACTAACCTTAATCTGTGTCCAGATAACTGACCAAATATGACTAAAGATAAAGCAATAATATCAGGTAGGAGCATATTTACAGTACATATTTAAGACTTTCCCTGGTCACATTATTATTACATTTACATATTAAATTTTTAGAATTTATTCTATTAATCTAAACGCTAAAATTTAGGACAATAGAACATACCAATTTATAAAAATTCTGTAGGGTTACAAATGCAGGAAAATGAACAAAATACACTTTGGTGTAGTAACCCAGCATAACCTAAACATTCTGCTCTTTAAGAAAACAATACCTAATTAAATTTTGAAATATTACTAAACATGCTATTTTTAAGCAATTCCAATTTTAACTTGCATCCCTACTTATTTGTATATACTTTATTTACATACATCATTGTGTAACATGCTAAAAGTTATGTTATTCTAACCATGAGGTTGTTCCATTATTCAGTTTACCTATGATTTGTATGAGGTTTCAAACAGGGACAACCCTCTATAGTTTTGTCTTAATGGGGCGCGGATTGCAAACCTTAGTGACGCTACAACCAAAAAGACGGTCATAATCGTCCAACGTAAATAAAAATTATTTGTGAACATTGGCTGATATCATCCATTCATCCATCCATTTTCTAAGCCGCTTCCCCGTCAGGATCGCGGGGGGGGGATGCTGGAGCCTATCCCAGCAGTCATTGGGCGGAAGGCAGGATACACCCTGGACAGGTCGCCAGTCCATCGCAGGGCAGACAGACACAGACAGTTGGCTGATATCAGTCAAGCTCTAATCCCAGTCAGTTTTGTAGCAAGGTAGCAAATAAAAAAAATGCTTGGAATTGCAGTTACTTCACATTTTCTGAACACACCCCAGTCCAGATGGCTGTGACCCAAGTCATGCAATGCAACTTTTAATTAGAAACGACTATGTTAACCAGTATTAATATATTGTTTGTCTAAATGAGACATAATTGTCTCCATTTCAAGATTTTGTAAAATCACAGTCACATCACATTCAAATGGTCTACTCTAACAGTCTAATTACTTACAGTCTCACTGCGGGAAACCAAAACGCTCAGCTGTTAGCCATTTATCACTTGTGTGACAGCCAATTAAGGACCCTTACAGACCGTCTGCTTTAGGTGGCATTAGTGTGTGTGTGTGTGTGTGTGTGTGTGTGTGTATGTATGAACCCGGTTGGTTGTTGTGTTGCCAAGAGCAGCCTGACTGCCCTACATGAACTACAGATCCACCGCCTGAGGGGAAAAGATCTCCAAAGCTTCAGTACAGCTGTCCATTCAGCTGTCTCAGAACGCCCACAACAAACTCCCTCAGCGTCTGTGGAAGAACACATAAGCAGTGAGGACTAAACAGAACACAGCTGCACTGGAAAACAATGGACTGACTGGCCAATAGTCTCTACAATGACGTAATCATCAATGATGTTCTTTTAGGTGTGTGTCTGTGTCTACAAAATGAGAGGACTGTCATATTGCTAGATTTTGTGATGTATCAAAACAGGTGAATTAATAATAAGCATGCTTCAAGAATGGCCTGCACTGTTTTTGAACAACATTATTTACTTTTACTGAGTTATATAAACACTGATTCATCAAATATCTGCAAAAACTATTCTGGAGCACTTTGGGACTGGGTAGAGGACCCTTTTGCATATCACAGCCTTCTGCAGCACCAGAAAGGCTGTAATAATTAACATACACGTTGTGCAGCCCAAAAAATTTCCATTTTTATCAAGTACACTAAGTGCAGATCTCTCTGATTGAATACCATTTCGATGACTGATTAAGACTGAGGTGTTTATGTTCACTCTATTCAACAATATGATGGAAAATCTTCACTTACATGCTACTACAAGTAATCTGATCCAAAATGATGCACATGTGTGGAGAACCACTGAGAGTAAACTTTACCAATGACAGTGAACCTCCCGCCATGTTAAATGTGTGCCATGAGGTGAACAGATACGTACTTACACGTTCCGACTGGAATGTAATCAGATACAGCCGTTTACACAGCTATTATTCTTCTATTTAATGGATTATTTACAGGATTACATACCTCGTTCAATCGGATAAAAATTGTACTCCAATGGCCTCAACTGTCTGTTATAGTAGACCAATAAAGTGCATCTATAGTCAGTGGAGCTGATAAAATAGTGCAGAAACGAGGTGTATGTAATGAAGTGGACAGTCGGAGTGTGTATATTATTGCACAAACTAGTTAAAAACAGAACTGAACAATATACAGATAAACTTGTGGTGTTTACACACAAGCATCCATCAGGTTTACTAGCTCACTGAAAACCAGTGCTGATTGTTTTTCTACACCTGAATGTTGCTTCATGCCTCATACATCATACTTGCATTTCTGAGCATCAGACTCTACTGGAGGCTTTCCTTGACCTAGTGGAGTGCTATACTAAATGCTAACTATCCAACCCTATTCAATAATATTGAGAAACAACCTTCAAATTCCAGAATGTTACTTGTACACTGAATGCTGTGAACTTCATAAACATTTTTCAGTCCAATGCCTGCATCTTGCTCTACCTAAAGCAGGGGTGTCCTAAGTCCGGCCGCAGGGCCAAATGTGGCACGCAGATTGACTGTAACCGGCCTTCCGACTTACATGCTGCAATTGTTTCTTTCACTTGACTATAGCAGTAGTACTGTAAGCTTATAATGACCTTACAATTACTTAATATATTAATTGTATATTTAATTAGTATATGACAAATTTATATATATTCAAAAGACTGTAGTAAATTTAATATTAAAACACATTATGGAAAATAGTATGGACATTTATTTAATTATTTAGTGGCAAGGTAAAAAAAAATCTAAAGCAGCTTTTAACAAATTTGAGAACAAAACAATTTGTACAATAAATGTCACATGTTTTTTTTCATATTTTGACTTTTTAATAAATGTTTAAATAATATTGTATTGTTTAATATTTAAGTAATATTTATGCAAAGAATCACTGGCCATCAGGAACGTTGATGGGGCCATTCTGGCCCCCTTTGAAAAGTTTGGATATGTCTGCTCTAAAGGGTGTTGGGACCAAAGGCTATCCCTTTCAGCCCCAGGCCACCAACATAACATTATGAATAAAAAAGAAATTTTTAATACCAGCTAAACACTTTTACAAATAACTGTTTTAAGTCTAAGCTCTCAAAAGATGTCAAAAAGGAAAGAGTCAGTAAGTACACACAGACCTGTGAACCCAGGGGCTTTCCAGTGTCTAGAATCTCCTATGCAGACAGACTAAGGCCTACACTTTGTGAGAGAATATTCTCTGTTAGCCAATACTACCGATTTGGTTACTGATTACAACATCTAATCTATCTGATTACTGATGAAAGGAATATTAATTCAAAATCTCCATCAAGGGTTCATTATTGTCAGAGTGTAGCAGACCACATTTCAACAGTTGTGGCCCTAACTTAGCAATAAATATCAGAGGGTCCGCCTTCCTCTGTGAGCGGAGCGTATGAGGCTGATACGAAGTCTCAGGAAACGTATGTGTGGCGTTACCTGGGGTTTGCAGTGCTCCTCAATCCAGCTGAAGACACAGGCTGAGAGCTCCTGAAAGCTGCTGACGGAGACGGAGGTGCTAAAGGACTGGAAGAGAGAATCCATAATGTTCTGGAACACGCTGAACTTCACCTGGTCTGACACCTGCTCGCTGCCCTGCTGTGGGTTATTCTGGTGGGCCTTCACTATGTGCTCATAGTTGCTGTAGAACACATGCAGACAAAATATATCAGAAATACAAGAACAACATTCTCAAAACAACATTCACACTGAGCTGGAAAAAATAGCAAAAATGTTTTGATGATATTCACAATGTACTCAGAAAAGCATACTGCAACATATTGTGATGTAATTTATCATGATAATGATAAACACGGTCATATTGCCCAGTCGTCCATTTGCATATGTATGCATATTCTGAACTTTTATATTGTCAAACAGAAAAGCTCAAGTATTTGTCCATTTTAACCAATGGAAACCTTGGAATTACAAAAAGATGGTTTTATCTGATGTTACTTGTCACACATTTCATCAAAAAAGGAGAAATTCTAACGAACGTATACATGTTTTACTTGATATTGAAACAAGAAAAAAGTTCAGCCTCAAACCTGCTGATACACTGTGTAAAAGTAACTGCGCAATTCACTACATAATGATGTACCCTATTAAATAATTTTGTAATATTAGTTTAGTTTTGCTATATTTGTCTTCTGAGAGTTAGATTTAAGGTAGTGATAATTTGCAGAACTACAAAGCTGCAAAGTAAAAAAAAGGTCATTCAAAATGTGTTTTTATTAAGTTAGATGCTTTTGATTGGGTAAATCAAGCTGTGAAGCAAAGACCAGCAGCCCCTGCCTCATCTGTCTATTTCATTAAGTCAGTGAACTGCAGGGTGCTGCTGCTGTTGCAAAAGTGGGTCACAAACCACGTCCAGCTCTCATCCTCTTGTGTTTATATCTGAGAAGTTAGCCTAGTCATCACAAACGCAGCTGGACAAAAACTACAGCCCTGCTAGTCCACCATCAGAATGCTTTACAGAATACAAAGAGATATGCAGAACTACAAAGCTATATACAATGTGTGTGTGTATGTGTGTGTGTGTGTGTGCATTTAAAGAAATATATAGAATATAACGTAACATTATATACCCAATATATGTTAAATTCAGCAAATAAACAAATTTTTGCATTTACATGTGCTGAAGTGTGTTCTCTGTAGAGGACGTGTTGACTTATTCTCACTAAGAAAATCAGCAAAACGTGGAATTTGATTAGAGGCACCCAAACTTTTACAAACAAGTATATATACACAACCTCTATCCTTTATTGAACAAGCTTTTTTGTTACAGTGTGTGTGTGTGTAATTATATGTGTGTGTGTGTGTGTATGTATGTATGTATGTATGTATGTATGTGTGTATGTGTAGTTTTCTGACTGGCTGTCCCATATTGTGCCTCTTTCAAAAATCAGCTCAGGCTGGAATACTTCTTCTAACTACAATGTGAATGGTTGGGGCTTAACTGCTGTAGACTCGATACGACAATGTGAATCTAAATATGCCATTTTCCAGCTTAAAAACAAGGCAAACTGGGTTTTCTATGATATGCGCCCTTTAATGAAGTATTTTAAAGAATTCCTTGTTCATCTTTTTTCCAGTGAAATGCTTTGGAATCTCTGAAAAGCGATGCCTGATGCATTCATTAAAATAATCAATTACTAATATAAGAGATTATGCAGCCACAGAGTCAGTTCATTATCCGTTGTGACAAAATGCAGGTACACAAATCGATAGCAAACAAATTATCCCATATTGCATCACAGTGAACTTTAGTCTGACTGCTTGTGTCCCGCTTCTCGCTGTGCTCTCAGTAGTGTGTTATCTCCTTCTCAGTGAGTGTGAGGGTCAGATAAACCCTGACGTCCTGCCAAAGACAAGCAGGCCAGCCTAACGGGATAAGCCCACTTACACACTTGTACACAGAGACATCCAGCCAAACACAACAGTGCCAAAAGAGCCGTGTAAGTGGAATAACAATGATACTTGCTAACAGGGCTGTAATTAGTGACATTTTGATGGTTAATTATGTAATCAGATTTATGCAAAAGGCCAGACAGTAAAAATGGAATTACCATAAAGTAACCAGATATTTTTATTGTTGTAAAGATAAAATTGTAAAGAGAATTTAAAATTACCATAATTACGAAAATGGACAAGTTATTATTACTAATTTATTGAGAAGATCCGTTTTAATCTTTTTTTTTTTCAATGAAGTAGCTGGGACTTCTTAAGCTTAAATAACTGGACGCAACAGGATTTCAGTTCTGTGCTCTTTAGCTTTGCTTGGCTTCAAATGTGTCACAATATGGTTAAGGTAACATGTCATGCTCACTCTACCATGCCCCATGATCTCTGAACCTCACTTACGTTTTCATAATCTTTAGAGCCATCACTTCCTTTCTGAGTGTGGACACTTCCTCTTCCTGCTTTTTCTTCTCTTTATGAAGGAACTGAATGTAGTCGATGGCTGAAAAATACAGATAAAGCGTCAAGATACCAATCAAGCAGGCAGTAGTCAGGTATATGCTCTGTGATGTGCCGAATTTCCTGGAGTCAAATTTACACACATACATGTATATATTTAGACATAAAAACCTATAAGCAGTGAAAAATATGACAAGTTCAGAAACCCCGTCAGTCTCCTGTTAACAGTGGCTCAGTTACCAGAAGTTTTTTTTAATTTTAATTTTATTTTATTTTATTTTAAAAATGAAACTGTTGCATTCTGAGACCAAAATACTAAGGCAATTGCTGGGGAAATATTAATTTCATTGCATTTAACAATTATGAAATACAAAGAACATCCAAATATTGTACTGCTTTCTAGGTATTTTGATTCACTTACTGAAAATCTGTGGTTTACAATAACAAAGTCAAAAAAAGCCACTGTATGAAACTTCCTTTTGAGAGCACACATATATTTTAAACAGACACTATTCTAAAAACTCTGCCCATTATTCGTCTTGGACCCCAATGATCGCTACTTGCAATGTATTTTGCAGACAGCTGTTTAGCTCTCACAGAAGCTACAGTAAGAGTTCTCAAATCAATGTGTTCTACATATATTTCAGAGGAAAAATAAAAGGGTAACAATGATTTAAACATGTCAAGCTTCTTCAACCTGGTTGAAAAGCTATTAAAGAAAAAAATGTGAAAACAGAAATAAAACTTCACAGC
Source organism: Pygocentrus nattereri (assembly GCF_015220715.1). Lineage (NCBI taxonomy): Eukaryota > Metazoa > Chordata > Actinopteri > Characiformes > Serrasalmidae > Pygocentrus > Pygocentrus nattereri. Next base: position 18,092,058 of record NC_051224.1, on the reverse strand, counting down.
TTATGAAATGTGGCTCTCTTTTCAGTTTCTTTAGTTCTGATTAACCAACAAAAATTAAATACTATATCTGAAGTTTGGCTGCGTAATGGCCATGAGCTCCTGCTGTGCGGTGTTTGGGGGAGATAAGGGGTTGTCTCTTAGAAAAAAACAGCTGGCAACAGACCCACATACCCCACCCGCTTTCCAAAAATTAAAAACTTTTCAAATCCACACAATGCACCTGAATGGCAAGTTCAGCATTCAAAGCAGCAAATTTCACCAAAAGGTGATACGTTTGCACGTATGAAATTACAGCAAAATAATTTTATCTCTTATTTTGCTTACTTCTGGCAATTGCTGAGCTGCTGTTTTAGATTTTACTCGTGTGTAAATCATGTATGCATTCTTGTCAAGTAAAATCCACATATTACTTGTGTGGTCGGTGTAAAGCATCACTGTGTGACTTACTTTTCTGCAGCACTGTGGCTTTGCTGATCTTCTGTGTGGCCATAGCAAACTCAGACTGCTGCTGACAGGTGGGTACTATAGACTGCAGGTCATCATAGCCTTTCTGCAGGTATGCATGCAAACCAAACACATTCAAAAATGTTATTAGTACTGCACTGAATGTGAAAATATTGAATACATTCCAGAATTAGCCATATGGGTGCATCAGAAACCAAGTGGGCAGGGAGGGGGAACTTGAGAGGGTCTTTTGTTATTCAGGCATACACACTCAAATTACTGGGGTCTTTATTAAACAGTTATACATTTCAGGGGTTAAGACTTTGGAGCTTATGTTCTTAGATGGCAGCCAAACCAATGTGTAGTAGACAATTAGTATGGTAGGCTAAATATGAGCATTTTATGCAAAACGCAAACATAACCTTCTCATTAATTTTGCGGCACTGAAAAATTTATCAATTCAAATTTTGTGTTTTGTGTATCATTATAATACTTAATAAATCTGAATTTAATAAACTGATTTGTGCATGAGAGTTCTTGTCCAACCTAAAATACGTTTTTGTGTGTGGAGCATGGACTGATGGATTATTCTGAAATACTCTGCATTTCTCTGTCCTCAGCCTCTTTCAGATACTGTTTCCTGTACCTTAATAGCATCTCTGCGTTTCTGCTCCGCCTGGGTATGGGCTTGTCTCCGGCGGTCTTTGTATGAGTCCTTGTAAGTGGTCTCGTGTCTGTAGTCGCTGTCTTCATCATCTGAGGCATAAAACCAAAACATAAATCAGATGGCAACTACATAACTATCCCACTGTGGAAAATGCTATGGCTGCCTTCCAATTCCAGCTTCTCTAAGTGTTTAAAGGGCCCATCTGCCATATTTGCCTGTATTTGCTTCCTTATCTCTGTGTGGTTTTGATCATTTTTCAAACCTCTTTGTATTCTTTAGCATTAAACATGCTGTTTTTGTTTCTGAGTCTGATTTATGTAGTTGACATCTGTTCTAATGAGCTACTGAGAGAAATTAAGCTTCTATCTTCTGACCTGAGGATGGTCAGCTCCCTCCATTGTTTGTCCTATCTGCTGATCTGAGGTGGTCAACTCCCTGCATTGTTGGTATGGCCCTTTGATTGCCGACCATAACCACACAATAACCCTCCAGGGTGGCAACCATCAAGGAGTGTTGATGTTCGCCATCCTTGCAGGGAGTCGGCACCTCTGTCTTTTTGATAGGGTAATCATCATCCCCCTACTTAACCCCCTCTTTATCACCCTCATCCCCCTCGCTTACCCCCCTAAAACTCCTCTTATATAAGGTCCTCCTAAAATATCCCTAATCAGACTGGCTGCGATCGACTAAGCTGTGCCCACATTTCCTGTGTATCAATAAAATCAAGTCTACGCTGAAGGTCTCCTGACTTCTGAATCCTGAAAGCTGAATTTCTAACATTACTATGTACACTCCAAAAGAACTCAGAGTTCAAACACCCTTTATAACTTGACTGTGAATGTGAGGGTTAGGGGTTAAAAACTGTTGTAGCTTCAATAAGTGGATATATGTACATGCATAGGTTTTCATGACATCACAGAAAGACTGAATTGTAGCTTTATTTCTAAATATCGACTGGGAAGTGAACTACAAAGGGCAACTACAAAGGGCAAATATGGGCAACCACATCCCTCTTTTAAATAGAGTTTTAAATAACATGTAAACACTGGCAGAGTTTCAAAAGGTACTGTTCACTACTCAGTCTGTACAGTCCATATGGAAACTATGCTGCACAAACATCCCATTTTGAATTATTGTTTTTATGATGTCATGAGAACCAACTCATCACATATCAAGGCATATTCAGCCCACAGCACTTTAACCCTACTCATTCTTATAGAAGCTCTAGCGAGTCTTTCAGCTCCAATTGCTTTTGAATGAGGTGCAATACAGTGCAGCCAATCAGCAGGGCTTATTTATCATCAATCTTTAAAGGTAAGTAGCAAAAACTGTTTAATTCTAAGGTATAAAGAGAGGTTGGAAGATGGTTGGGTCAAAAAATGAACAATGACTTGACACTGAGTTACAAGGGGTAGTGGTTGAAATCTTCTCCCAATGAAATGGGACAACCTTTCAAGAACCAGAAACTTCATCAGTTGTCTTCAATGACTTCTCAGACAAGACAAGGTTTTTTACAATATGCCACCTCCAGCTGTGGTGATCTCACGTGCGTGTCACATGACAGGACACGTGAATCATATTTAAAATAGCCTGAAAAAATAACCAGGATGTGTTTTCCTGCTTTGTCTCTAGACTTTAGCAATAATGGTATATCGCACTGACATTTGCCTTCAGTTTTACGTATCAGTCAATCAAACGAGTCACAAAAAGAGCACAAACAAAAAAGTGCATCACTTCATTAACAGTTACTAGCGCTGCTCTGTAGGCAACCCTGCCAGCCTGCAGGGACAGCAGAGGACAGTAAAGTTCAACTCCTCACTGCTTAAATACATTTAGGGCATCATACGCCTTCAAAGATGGGGATGACAATTATGTATCGCCACCAAGAATTCTTCAGTGATATGAAGCTGAACTTAGCCTTTTAATCGCCAGATTCTTCGAGTTGAATCGAATTTTCCCGTTCCACCTTAAATGGTGCAACAACATTGGGTACCAGAACGTAACTGCTGCACCATTTAAGGTAGAACGGGAAATTTCACCAGGTAGCAACTGAGACATCAGCATATTACTAGCGTTTTTTATGCGTGTTATGAAGGAAAGTACGATAAAAAGCTATAACAATGGTTCTTACAATACAACGACTTTTTAACAGAGAAAGTTTCTTTGTCGCTTGTGCAACCATCTTGCCGATATATTCGCATAGCATTCTGGGGATTTTCTCATAACACTCCGTTTGTAGTGAGCTTCTGAAAAATCTCCATTTGAAGGGCCATGTAGCCCTAACACTTCACCCTACCCCTCCATCTCAACATTAACCAGGACAACCCTACCCATAGACGTGAACGTGCAAAACAGAAGGGTAGGGCTAAGTGTTAGTGTCAAGGCGTGAAATGGGATTGGGCCTAAGACTGAGGTGTTTATATGCTCGCTCTACACAAAAATCTGATGAAAATCTCTGTTTCCATGCGCACTACAAGTAGACCAATACAAAATCACACATGCATACTAAGAGTAACACAGTGTAGACGTTACCACAAGCCGCGTGCGAGTCAAGTCAGAGTGAGATGAGCAGCAGTGAGCAGTGCTTGTGTTTTAACTACTTTAAAATGATGTCAGACTCCTTCACATGTACTTATTAAAGAAGGCCGAGAGGAAGACGTCGTGTTCTAAGACACATAAGCTGGATGTCTGTCTCACCGCCGTCTTTTAAAGATTACAGCATAAACTTTGTCTCCTGTGCAGACCAGTTTCTGCTCTGTCCTGTTTAAAATTAACACTATAGACTTTCACTATGATGTGACGCACATGCAGAATGTACTTATGCTTTCTGATTGGGAATGTAATCGGATAGAGGCATTTACAGTTATTATTCTTTTCTTTAACGGATTATTTACAGGATTACCCACCTCATTCAATCGTATTCTGAATGGCCTCACCAGGACTAGTCTATTCTGATAGAGGTGTATATATGGATATATTCTATTCCCATTGAGCTATTAGTCTGGTTATTAACGGATTATAAGGCTGCATGTAAACATGGCTAAAAGTTATAAGTGAACCTCAACAGGGAAAAATACAAGATTTACGATAAACAATGATTACATACACCAGATGTTTTATTAGAAAATAGTGAGTAAAATTCAGCTTTCCATAACTGTCCTTTTTTAATGCATATGGTGTTATTTGTGTGATATTTTCTTTTGGGTCTTTATTTCTTTTCTTTTTTAATATTTTAAAACATCTGTTGCCAAGGATCTTGAAAGCCTCAGGCTTTATCTTCAGTTCAGCATCAAAGTGTGAATGTACCATTTCTTAGGGTGAGACTTTTGAGTGGAATCAACCCAATTGCTGTGCACATAACGAACATACAGCAAACATTCTGACAAAACAGTGAGATTCATACATTTACATTGCTTGTAGATGCATTTCCATCATCAAGATTACACTGCCATTTTTACTTACAATGAGAAAAGAGCCTCCATTTAGACTTGATTAGACTCTGCTGTTTGTATAAAAACAGTCTACTCCACAGGAGTTACAAGACTGGTCATTAACAGAACGAACAGGCTTTACGTAAACACTGCCATTGCAGAAAGAACCCTGCAGTGAACAGATGCAAAATGCATTCCAATCTTTTCTGCACACAGAATGAATAATAAGGTTTAACTGGGGACAAAAAAGAAGGGTAAAACTGAAATAGTCTGAAAACTGAAAGAGTCACCTGTATTTGGTACTGAGGAGGCACTAGTAGATCCTATACTGTTGGCTCTGGAGACCACTGTTCCTTTACGAGAGCTCTCTGCAAAGAAACCTGTTAAAGAAATAAAGCAACACTTCACATATGCTTAAATGGAAAAGTAAACAACATTACAAAGGGCACTAAACTGCACATATCAGCATAACATACCATGTCAGGCAACTAATTACCATTTTGTGCCTTTTATAACACATACACAGAAAAAAAGTGGATTTGAAAATAAATATATACATACTAGGCTATATATTAACTATAAACTAGATTACATTAACACAACTTACTTTTGAAAGTAACTGTGTTCACATAGGACAAAACTTCTGTCCAAAAAATATCCCCTCAATATAGTAACTTCACACAAGAAGATAAAACATTCTTAACTTGTAATGCAAGTTAATGTAAAGAGATTCCGATTTCTAGTTGTCCAATCTGCATGAAATTTTCAGAAAACAAAGTGCAGCTGGTGTATTCAGATAAAAATAAAAATTAAAAATAAAACTCCTGAGATACATTTTTTTTTTGCATAGCAAAAACCATGCAAAAGCTTTTGGGGATTTGCCCTCTCTGGTGGAAAGGTGTAATGGCATGCAACATTTTGTAATGTGGTTTGTGCTTCGGACTCCTTACCCAGGCAGGTGAATGTGACGATTGCAAGTGCATTGAAAGAGTAATCAAAGAGAACTCAGTCTAAACTAAAGGACGTGTCTTCTGAGGATGTGACTGAATGATGTTATCTGCTATTGCCATCATATTTCCATCAGTATATTGCTGATTTTAGATTTGACTCCTAAACAGAGCCAGATCTAAAAGCAGTGAATTCACACCCTATTTTAGCCTATTTTTTCCCTTTAAGGCTAAGTAAAACTGCTTCTTTCAAGTTAACAAAAATACATAAATAGAGCAACATGTAGAAATTCTGTACACATTTAAATCAAGCAAATTCAGTGCGTTACTTTGTTCAGTGTACAGTACAAGTTATTCTGGACAAACTGGATTAAGACCATTTTACAAGCAGTCTAGTTATGTAAAGCAGTTATATTAAAAAGTAAGTAAGGTTTAAGCACTTACTGTGGTCAAAGCCGTTGTCACTAAAAGTGCCGTCCGTTTGCTGAGCCATGACGAGGTGAAGTGCAGGACAGGGAATAAAGAAACACAAGAACTAGTTCATTCAGAATGACAGTATCACGATGATGATGATGATGCTCAATGCTTTCTCTGTCCTTCACAGAGAAGGACTGAGAGACACCAAAACATAAAACCACCAACTAGAACTGAAAGTTAACACACCTAGCACATCAAGTATCTGGGACGCCAATACTCCCTATTGTGATATGTCCTCAATAGACAACCATAAACACATGGCCATGCCAGGCAGTGAGGCTTTACTGCTTTACAATACGCTCGCAGCATGAAAGGGCAGGCACTTTAACTAGCACTAAGAATTAGACACGCCACTTACCAGCAGTACAATCAGAATGTATCATTATTGTGATAAATTATCTTGCAATGTGCTTCTCTGAGTATATCGTTGAGATTGTCAGCATATTTATATACAAAGAGAGCTTATTTAGTCCTGTTCAGTTTAACCGGATTAGTAAGACATTAAATAAAAATCAAATGACTGTTTACGTGCACTTAATGATCCGATCATCACTGGATTAAAGCATTTATCGCAAGCAGTCATGCAAACAGCAAACGTCCATTTCTTGGATCGGATTAAAAGCCTCAGTCTGTACATGTGAGAAAACACAGCTACATGCTGCAAAAGTGACTTGATGTTTTAAACAACCTGCAGCATTATGTTTGATTTTTATATCAGGTTTACATCAGGTCTTATTCTGGGAGTATTGTGGCTGGTTAAAAGGCAGAAATCTGACCGTCTGCCTCAAGCGGAGTTTTCCATTTATCTGATTACCCAAACACATGTAAACACGTGGAACTAATTACTGACTAAATCTAATCTGCAGTTATCAAATTGTGCATGTAAATGTACTCATTGTACTCATTCTTTTGGTATTTTTAGAGGGGATTTTTCTAAATGAATAATTCAATCATTTAGATGTAAACAAAATAATTTAGAATGGTGTGATGCAAAATGGTTAAGTCTTAAGAAATTGACCAACTCTGAATCATTACAGTGGTGGTGATAGTAACCAGGGGGTTGCAATGTCTACAATGCAAGCACAGCTATTTTATTTACCATCCAAAACAACCAGTGAATCCACACACATCTTCTGAGCTTTTATATATGATGGTATAATAGCATTAAATACATTTTTAAAAAGGTTTCTTTAAGGATTATTTTGCGTTAAATCAACCTGCATGTACTCTCTGCCAAAAAAAAAACCCAAATGAATTGAAACACATTTAAGCCAAAACTTTAGCACAAAACTATTACAAAACAATGTGCCAAACACCAGACAGCATTTATCTAAGCATAAACTATAATCATTTTGTGTGGCAAGGCATTCAAGTTTTCAGATGTCTGGTTCCTATCACCTGTACTGTGAACAATTCAGACTCGGCAAGTTTATCTAGAACTGAGCGTTTCACACCAAACCACTCTTAATGACTGTTTGCATCTCAAACATTTAGCTATGTAACTTAAATGGTTTTAAAATTCGGTGGAGTTCCCCTTTAACTAATTACAAAGTAAACAAAGCACGTAACGCTAGCTTAGGTAAGCTGTGGACTTCATTATGGAACAGTAAAGTCCCTTAGCCAAGTTATTAGGCTAAAACGCCAACGTATGGTGTTTAAATATTATTAAAAGCGCAGGAAATACGAACCATCTATGGCAGAAATAAATAAAAAATATATATATAACATTTCTCTATCACCGCAGTTTAGCTACTACAGTTACCTCATCTTATCCAGAGCACGTTAGCTCAGCTAGGTTAACTAGTCACCTAGTTACCTAACTAAAAACAGCGTATATACCATTAGAAGTGCACTCATTAGTGTAGTATGTGAAGTACAGAGGTGTGTGGTTTGGGACGCGAAATTGTTCTAAGAAATAGTATAGCATTTAGCCAGCTAGCTTACGTTAAGTTCATCTACAGTGACAGCAGCAATGTACGAGTTGACGACACAGAAGAAAGCGATGAAACATTTGACAATAATGAGTTTACAGATAAGTGGTTAACTAAAAAGTGTGGCAAGTTAGCTCAGTTAGCTTAGCATAATGGCAACTATTTAGTGACCGTTCTTACTGAGGGGCTATTGGTATCATGTATTTCACCAAAAGTGGGTAAATTACAGAAATCAATGAAGATTTTTTTTAAAGTGAAAATGTTAAGCTTGTTATTCAGCACTAGCCAGCTCAACAATGCTGAAATTGGCATCGTATTCGACATGACTGATCCGTTCCACCTTAAACGCAGCAGTTAAACTCTGGCGCCTGCTCAGTCGAGAGAATGTTGACGGCTCCACTGTTTAAGGTGGAACGGAAAATTCGAATAAAAAGCTAACTTCAGCTTCGTACCAGCTCCTTCCTAGACAATAAATAGACAGACAGATACTCTCACTGTTTGGTATCTGGATGCGTCTTACAGGTTCTCACGGTTTCTTAGCCAGCTAACGCTAGTTATCTAGGTTAACGACTCTCAGAGTCTTATTATCTGAGGAACTGGCTAGCACTAGCTAGCTAAACAATAAAGCTGAAGTCCTCTTATTCGTCAGGGCCAGAGGTGCCAGAATGTCACTGCTGCACTATTTAAGGTGGAACGGGAAAACCTGAACAAGAAGCTGGGAAGCCAGTTCAACCTCGTAGCTAAACAAGACGAAGCTGCAAGTTTCTTTTTATTTCGCTAGCCTGCTAACTTTAAGGCGAAGGGGTCTGATTCCAGCGTGTACTGAGCCCCATGAGGCGGAACCCAGATGCGCAAACTAACCTATGTGGTTTGGCTTCCAGAAACAAAAAACGAAAACAGCTAATAATGTTATGACTGGTTTGCTTACTTTTTGCCAGGGATCCGGCGACGTGCTGGGTTCCGTCATTTTGGGATGAACACTAAGATCACGGGATGAGAGGATGAGAACAGGCTGGATAACAGCGCCGTCTGGTGGTCACTACTTTTTAGGAGCCAGAAATAAAACACTTCAGTGACGAGCATGCAAGTCAGCCACTGGAGAAAATATAGCTGTAGCCATTTAGTAAGTCATAATAATGAGACGGGTTTTCTTAATTATGACTTAATATCCCATAATTACTTACAATCTCATAATGAGAATATTTCCCCTTGCTTATAAGATGCTAAGTCATAATTATGAGAGGCTAATTGTTATGTTCCCACAAATAGCTACGGTCCAGGGGAGGGTGTGGGGACAGTAACATGTGCGGTGTGATTAGGTGGAGATGGCCAACCAGTGAGGTAACCAGAGTATACAGAAGAACAGGATTTATTTCAAGGACATACACAGTGTACTACAGAAGAAAAAATGTTGACAAAACATCAAGACAACAAGCCGGGACGTTGAGGAACTGGACCAGCCTGGGGGAGAACACAGACGGCACCAAAGAAAATAAAATAAAAGAACTACACTAGCTGGTATTTGTGTCTTGTCTAACTAACAAAGCAAAATAGCTGACTGCTACACTACTCTAAACTAGACCAGAAGTACAGGGGGTGGTGCCCGCCTCTAAACTAGTGTGTCTAGACACTTCGACTACCTGTGTGTGGCAGTACAAGTGCGCGCACGGGCTAAACTGCTCTTCCTCCAGCAGGAAACCAGCTCAAACACAGTAGGAAGAAAGGGGAGACAGTAACAACAACCAACACCAAACGATTAACAATGACAACAGCACTACACATAACAGCACAGCTAAACTGGGGCACAAAACTTTACAACACAGCGTTATCAAATTGAGCAGCACAGCGTAAACACAGCAAGCGAGCCGAAGGCTTCCGAACAAGTGCCGCCGCGCGGCTTTTGAGCATGAAGTCCCGCCCTCTCCTGGTCCGGACGCGCCCTCTGATTGGCTAGGAGGCGATGAGCGCGACGAGGATGATGAGTGACACCCCGATCCACCTATAAGGTGTAAGACAGACCGACAGGTGCAGAAAAGAGGAGAGAAAAGAGCTAACGAGGGAGTACGAAAGAGAGAGAGAGAGAGAGAGAGCACGCACAAGGCACCCACACATAACACGCCCACTCCGAAGAGTGAACATGTAAAGCATGTTTGCGATAATCAGTTTCTTTAAGGACCATCAAAGTCACCAGTACAACACTATCTGCAAAAACAATGCTATCACGAGATAACGCATCAGCAACAACATTGTCTGATCCTTTCTTGTGCTTAATCTCCAAGTCATACCCCTGAACTATAAGAGACCATCTCATCAAACGTTGATTCTGGTGGTACATCCGGGATAGAAATACCAGAGGGTTAGGATCAGTGTATACAGTCACTGGTAGTGGACAAGTACATATATAGACCTCAAAATGTTGTAAAGACAACAATAAGACTCCTTCTCAGTTGTGGAGTAATTCAGTTGATGTTTATTGAATTTACGAGAGAAGTAGCACACAGGGTGATCCAGAAGCATCCTCCTGAAGTAAAACAGCTCCAGCACCCACAGCATTTGCGTCTACCTCCAATTTGAAGGGTTTGGAGAAATTAGGAGCTGCTAAAACAGGAGTATTATACAGAAGAGCCTTAATATTGTCAAAGGCATGCTGACAGTCTGAACTGCAATCAAATTATTTTGATGGACTAAGCAAAGACGTGAGTGGCGTAACCACAGTGGAGAAGTTTTTACAGAAGCACCTGTAACAGCCAGCCATGCCTAAAAATCGGCGCAACTCATGTTGAGTAGAAGGCACAGGAAAATTTAGTATGGCTGAGATTTGGGCATCAATAGGACGTACCTATCCTTGACCAACTCTCTTACCAAGGTAGGTTACAGTGGCTTGAGCAAACTCACACTTTGCCAAGTTAAGAGTCAGTGAAGCTTTCTCCAACCGTTCGAAAACAGTGCTCAGTATCTTCACATGAGTGCGCCAGTCTGATGTGTAAACCACAAGATCGTATAGGTAAGCAGAACAATTCGGTACACCTGACAATACGATATTAACTAGTCTTTGGAAAGTAGCTGGATCATTCTTAAGGCCAAATGGCATAACTGTGTACTGCACAAAAGCATCTGAAGTCACAAAAGCAGAAATGTCTGATGCACGAGACGTCAAAGGAACTTGCCAGTACCCCTTCAATAAATTGCGCTGATCCCACATTATCAATACAGTCATCAATCCTAGGCAAAGGATAAGAGTCAGAGACTGTGACAGAATTTACGCGTCTGTAATCAGTGCAAAGGCGAACTGAACCATCGGGTTTGGGAACAAGCAGGCAGGGCGAACTCCAAGGGCTACAACTAGGCATTGCTAAACCATGTTCCAACAAGTAGTTTACTTCTTTTTTCATGGCTGCTCTTTTAGTAGAGTTAAGGCGATAGGCATGCTGCTTAAGTGGTTTTGCTGTAGTTACCTGTATATCATGCCTCAAAACGTTTTGCTGTTTCTGTTTTATTTTTCTGGCAAGTGACTCAAAAGACTAGACAGATCCTGTAACATCTCTGAATTCAGAAGTCTACAAGAAGCGTGTGGAAATGATCATAAGTCTAATCCATCCTCATCTACATCGTTTGGACTGTATGAGTATGGTAAGTCTTCAGCATGTTGATATGACAAACACGTTTCTTGCGTTTACGATCGGGAGTGCGGATGATGTAATCTGTGTCACTGAGCTTTTTCCTCAACAGTATATGGAGCAGCAAACTTGGCTGAAAGTGATGGACCAGGAAATGGGAGTAGAACCATTACTTTCTCACCTGGCTGAAACTGTCTGGCGACTGCACGCTTGTCAAAAGACCGTTTCATACGTTCTTGAGAGACTTTCAAAGTCTCACGAGCTAAAGAACAAGCATTATGCAAACACTCGCGAAAATTACTAACATAATCCAGAATGTTCTGCGGTTTACATTTGCTACTTAAGAACGTCTCTTTAAGGACTTTTAATTGTTGATCTCAGCTGATGACTAACTTATCAGCTTCCATATCTCCGATATCTCTGTTTTGTCTACAGTCATTTGATGAAGCAAATGGTGGTGTTGACAGAGCAAGATCTGGAAAACTGTCCTTAGCCAAGAATGAATCAGATAAATCAACCACATCTTCTAGATGTCGAGCTCTAGCACGAGTGATAACACAAGCTGGAAACACAGTAGGATGATCTGAGGATTCATCAGGCAAACAAGTCTTAGGACTATCCAAAACCTCTATTATTATGAGATGCTAAGTTATGATTATGAGAGGCTAGATGCTCAGTTTGTCAGGTTAATAAGGAAAACCTTGTTGGTTTTGTCACTGGTATTTTTTTCCACTCCTCCACAGTTCAGTCTTAGAAGTTGGTTGCACTTTCTGCTTCTCATCATTCAAATGGTCTCAGACAGCTTCAGTGATGTTGAGGTCTGAACTCTGGGATGGACAGTGCATTGTTCTGAGAAATTAAGGGTGGTCTCTGACTTTTGCACAGTGCTATGCATTGTTTCTGATATACAGAATGTGTATTGCTATATTTCATTAATGTGGAAATGTGCACATTTAAATCACGTAAATCCAGTGCATCATCAACGTGCCAGTGCAGCATAGAATGTACCATAAGAAGATGTATAATAGGGACAGGGTGAGATCAGGAGGCAGACAGAAGCTCCGGGGAAGCTGTGGAGGTGAAATTGTGTGGGTTACATTGGCCTTGAACTGTCTGCGTAAATGCAGTTTGGTGAAGAGATGATTGTCAGGATGGGGTTGTGTACACTTCTTCTCAGTTCTCTTTCTTATTCAAGGCACGTATGGGGCTCAGGCGATGGTTACTGGCACAACTGATACAGGCAGTTGCCTAAGGCAGTGGATGCTTCGAGGCGCATACACACACACACACACACACACACACACACACACACACACACACACACACACACACACACACACAATCTGTGTTTATGTCTGCAGCCAAAGAGCAAACCTCTCAAACTGTGTCACTGTACAGCTCAGTAGGTACGTCCAATAAAATAACATCAACCAATGCTCTTTCCATTAACACATGCAAACACATGGAATACTATATACTACAGTCTCTTGCAAGCTAGACATTTGCATCACTTAAAGCAATAATAATAATTAAAAAAAAAACATCACTTCGTTTGTGAGAGGGACGGATGGGCAAACACTTACAAAAATTCTCCAATAACACTAGAAGAAACTATAAGATTTCTGTATAATATGTAATACTTCTAAATTGATAATATTTCTACAGCACTGTCTTATAATAAGCTGTCATGTGTGTGTAGTGCCCTGTAGTAAATTGTAGCGATTCTAACAGGTTCCTATAAGACAAATAGGAATCCTACAGAAATTCCTCTTGTCCATAAATAGGTTATACCTTATTTATGAATCACATGAAAAGGTAGCACTTAGGTGAGTCATGATGGCTGTTTTATATATCAAACCTTTGAAGTAGCTAAGCGTTAGCTAGCTAGCTTATAACACACCAGTAGATGGAGTTATGACTGACTGATTAGCATTAACTAACGTAATTTAGCATATTGCCAATAATCCAGTTGAACTTTCAATTAAAGTTCATCCTTGTGTGAAATACTTTTCATCATCTTGCCCAGGGCCTCAAATGAACCAGACCTGCCACTGCATGGCCCCGATAGCAGGGAGCTCGAGGCTAAAAACCTTTTTAGCACCGGAAACAAGACACTCTAACCTCAGGGTGGAAGTAGTAATGTAGGACATTCTCAGTAATTGTAGAGTATAAAGGGGTCAGGAACAGTTTGTGTAGCTTCCTAAGATGACACGGCCTCTGCTGAGCTTCACTACCATTCATCCAATTTATCATATTGGATAAACATTAAACTAGTTGATTGACTTGTTTCGTGAAGTTTAAGAGGAATATAAAGCTGTGTGTCATCAGTAAAATTATGGAAATAATGAAATCAAATAATCTGTAGTTGATTTTAACTCATTCTTGATTACTGTGCCATCATGTCTACAAATTGACAATACACTGTGATAGCAGGGCAAGACCTGGGGGAGGTGCCACAGCTGCTGTAATGCAGCGCTGCCCCTGCTGTGCTATTTACTAATGTAATGTGAAAAGTGGAACCCCTGACTCGGCCAATCATACAGTATCAGACCATATAAGTGGTAAGCCAATCATATCAGACCTCGCTGGTTGTAAGCCAATCATATTAGCCCTGTGGGAGGTTCTCTGGTTTACTTGCTTAGTAAAGTACCATTAGTCGGCAAACCGCCAAAAATACTTGATTGGCCGGGATGAGGCTGGTTGTGCTGACGCTTGTGAATTCCTCAAATGCAGGAATCTCGACTATATAATTTCTGGTAGAGGGGGACTGCGTTTGCTCTCTCCCCTGAAAAGGTTTTTTGGGGACTGGAAAAGTCACCGGTTCGAACTCATGAGTCGACAGTAATTGACAGTAGTGTCCTTGAGCAAGACACCGCTCCCCGGCTGCTGTGGATTGGGCTGCCCACCACTCCGGATAATTGTGCTCACTGCCCCCTAGTGTGTGTGTGTTCACTAGTGTGTATATGGGGTATCACTGCATGGATGGTTAAATGCGAAGGTTAAATTTCCCCGTTGGGGGGGCTAATAAGGGTCTTTTAATCTTAAGCTGAAGACAGGAGTTTGGCTGAAAGCTCACTAAAATAAACATTAGACCTTAATTAAAAGCTATAATATGTAAGCAGTAAGTAGTTACAGAGTGACGACACACTGCTACAATGTGGATTTATGGCAAATTATGGTGAAGTACAGCTGGCTGTCCAGTTTTACTAGGTTGCTTGTTAGCTAGCCAGCTAACTTTGCGCTCAATTGAGGCCAAGAAAAAGTGATAGACAAGCACTAACGTTAGCTAGGTGCTGACAAACCAACAAATTGAAAAATATTAATAAACTTTAGCATTCTATATAGTGAGAATGTGAAGGAGTGACAGTGATAGAAATAATGTTATTGACAGCTCTTTATGTTCTTTGTTTTTATGTTTCTCTTCAGTATTTGCCACCAGTATTTGCCATATGTTGTTGTTTACAGTAAGTCAACGTCAGTGAAAAGGTCATATAAGTGTTGATCATAACGAAGTTGTAAATCTCTCAGATTGTCAATGTGTACGTGGAAATTAAGGACAGGTCTGCTTACTCTCTGAGTTTGGTACATTTGGTCAAGTGTGAAAGCAGTTTTCAAGGCCGAAAACGGTTCAGAGACCCGAGCTCTGATCACCCTTAAATCAGTGGTCTGGGGTCTTCCAGTGAACTCTCGCCGGTCCACTGTGCATGTGGAAGCTATCTGCTCACAGTGCCATGTGTGGGGTTGCATGATTAGTTCATTTTGTAACCAGAACTTAACTCAATACTTCCCTTTTCAAGTTTTGGGATGACAGGAAAGGTTTGTTATGCACAGTTAAAACTGAATTTAATTGAGCTTAATTGAGAAAATGTTTTGCCACTATGACCATAAAATTTTGTCAACTAGCATATTAAACATGCCCACAAAACAAAATCACACTCTTTTTGATTGCACCAACTGAGACTGAACTGATGGATGATCTGTGTATTTGAATAATGTAGACTTTGCAGCTTATCTAAGAGAGAGAAGATAGCATTGCTTGATTTTGTTTGATCTGTGTCTGTGGTAAGTGGAAGGATATTTTTAATATTTAAGCCATACTAGCTTTGTGCTTAGTACAAACTACAAAGAGACAGATCCATTGTGTCAGTTTGACCAAATAGCCGTTTTTGATTTTCTGGTTGTTCTTACTTTAAATGTTCATGATGAACAGATATTTTGGTGCCAGTAAAAAAATTGTACTGGGGCATGCCCTCCCTTAAAAGAGATGTAGCCTCCCGATCCATAAGCCTTTAGTGACACCCCTGGCAGCATATATTATGAAAATAGGAATGGCCTAACGACAGACCCTTGTGGTACACCACAGCAAATGCCTTGCTCTCTGGATACTTATTATTACTCTGGATATTTATTCAATGTGTAAATCTTTCCAGAAAGGCCTAAAAGTATAAGGATGAGTTGTGAGACTTTTCTCTCCCCTGTATTCAGTGATGGTCATAAATTACTCTTACAATCCTGATTCATTTTTTTTGTTTTAGTGAGGAGAAAAATGTTAAGGTATAAGATTCAACTTAGCCGAGAAAGGAAGGGCAGATAAAAAATCTGTAATTGCTCATCAAAGAAGAGTCTTGAAATTGTGTTTCTTAAGTAGTATTCTTATAGCAGCAACTTTAAGGGGGGCCTGGAAAGCAAAATTAAAGAGACAATTTAAATTGTTTGCTGTATGTAAAGTCCATAGAATTTCCTTTGGTATTATTACAGTCCTGTTTTATATGGGTAACCACAGGTATGAGTGCTATAGCTTGTAGACACTGGGACTGGAACGATTAAAAATAAGGACTAGCTTATGGAATCTCTCTACTGCAGTAATAACATGTGCCATGTGGTGGCGTTCTAAGGTAATTATTGCACAGAAATGTGTCACAGGGTGTGTATTAGGCCCTCTGTTACAAACCAGATCATTTTAGTGCTCTACTACCAATTTTATTTCTCTGGCATAATTTCATAAAAAAATAAAATAATTTTAATTTTTCAACTGGATAACAGTACACCCATGCCAAATCTTCTCTCTCTCTCTGTCTCTCTCTGTCTCTCTCTCTCTCTCTTTCTCAGTTTCTCTTGCACTCTGTTTCAGGAAGTGCCGTGCTTCTGCTTTTCTTTGTGGTTTCCTCCTCTTGCACTTCTACCCTCCCTTGTGTCACTGGTAAACGGTTGTTCAAGCAACGAGAGAGAAGTGCACCCTGACAGGTGTCCTTATCAAACACGGCTGTTTTGAAGGGAATCTCCAGAGCTGTTGGTCAGAGAGTGGACACTGGAGAAGTTTGAAGAAGGATGCTTCCGCGTGTGTCTCCCTCAGCCTGCCAGCAGAAGAAGATGAGCAGACAGAGGCCTAACGCCAAGCACATTCAACACTGAGCCTTAGTGCAGAGCTGGACGGTGTTCAAAATTGGATTCATTTTGCCTGAAGGACTGCTATTGTTTTTAAAGTGAATGTTAGCATTGTAAGTGGCATTTCTGGTTCCCATTTTGCCAAGCACAGGTTTTTGTATGTGTCTGGGTGTTTTTTTCCCTCCATTCTGAATATTGAGGTTGCTCAATATAGGACACTTCTTGCTTCTTCTACTTTAAACTGTCCACATTTCAAATAGTTTTTGCTTCTCGCAATAATTTTTTTGTTGATTATTTTTGCTTAGTCGTTGTAATTTTGTTGGATAAAAGCCCTGGGTTTCTCAACTGTTGCTGTATCTGACAGCATGTCATAGAAGAGATGCTTTGACGTCTATCCTGGACCTAACTTTCCGGAGAGCACTGTGGAGTTATCAGCTTTGCAAAGGACGGACTGCTGTAGTGAGCTGGCCGAGATTGGTCAGAAGCCGTCTGTTGGGATTGTAATTGGCTGGAGGGTGGTATCCTGGAATTCCTACGGAAAGTAGTGATGGGTAACGTGGCAGGTGGCCTGGAGCCGGAGGGCGCAGAGGCCCGGGCCTCGGTGGGCGGGGCTAATCCCACACCCGGCACACCCAAGAGGAAAACGGCTCCCCCTAAGCTCCCCATGCCCCCCGAAGAGGAACTAGAGGAGCGCTTCAATGTGGTTTTGGTGAGTGTAACCTTTCATGCGAAGGTCCACAAAAGTACAGATTAATGCTAAAGTAAAACAACTTACTACAAACACAAACAAACAGACAAAAATGGATATACAGATATGCATAAATGAAGAATGTACAAATGCAAAGGCTAAGTGCATAAATATTTTCAAATGAATAAATAAAATACTTTCAGATGTGCTTAAATCCAATGAAGGTTCAAAAGGGAATACAGCTTAATGTTAAAGTACAGATACCCTAAATACCCTCAAATGTACAGATATAATAAATACCTTCTTGTATAAAGGTAAGAAATACAGATTACTGCTAAAGTAAAACAAACAAACAAACAAACAAAGGTGGTGGAATAACAGACAAATATGACTAAATACCCTTATGTGATGAGGAGGAATATGGTCAAATGTACAGATGTGCACAAATGCTCTAATCTTATAAATGTGCAAAATAAACTACAAATGAAAAGTCACTAAAATAAAGCAAACAAGTAAATAAGTAAAGAAATAGCAGAAAGCACAAATGTGCTTAAAAAACCCCCAAATGTACAGATCTAGATAAAAACCTTCAGATGTAGTAAGATATGTAAAGGAGACTAAATAGACCTGCATGTACAGATGTGCTCAGATGCACAGGTGTGGATAAATACTTTGAAATGTACTTGTGTGCACAAGTGCTCTGGTCTTGTAATCTTACAAACAAACAAATACAAATGTGCCTGAATGTATCCCACACAGATAAGTAAATGAATTAATGAATAAATAAATAAATAAATAAATAAATTAATAACAGATGGACAAATGAATCTAAATGCCCCCAACTGTACAGATGTGCACAGAGAAACCTTGATATATCTTACAGTGGTCAAATAAATATAGATGCTTTAAGAAATATAGATGAATACTGAAATAAAGTCACCTGGAACACACAAGCAATAAACAGTTAAATTGAAGAATTACAGCATTAATTTATGTCAGATAAATATAAAAAGTATATATATATATATGATGTCATAAATAAATAAAATAAAATGAAACAAATCACCATGTTTCTGCATACAAAACAGAATGTTTTCTTAATGAAACATGCTGTGGACTCACTCAACTCTGGCTCTTGAGAAAATGGCTAGTTAGCTGTTCAGTGATGTTAGAGAAACATTATTTATTCTAGGGAACAGATGCTTTTAAAGCAGTTTGTGTAATGTACTAAAACCTGGACATCTTGTTCTAGGTTGATTGGGGCAATATTAAATATGACTTAGGCTGAAGATATAATTTGTACTTCTTGTACTTTTTGCATTAGCGGGACCCCGTAAGAGTGAGATTAGCATGTACACTGAGTACTTGCACACAGCAAAAATATGGCAGTGTGACACTGACCTCACTTCCTCTTTACTCTCTTTTTTTGTAGCACTAGGTCTGCACCAACATGGCAGGTTTGAAATCTGTACGTGTTAGGAGGGTGCAGGCCAGACCTTAACACGAAATAAATGTGATTGAAACTCGAGTTGCTTGGAATGTTTGCTGTCGACCAAAATAAAACAATTAGAGTGAAAACCAGACTGAGAAATAGACAAAAGGGAGAACTCAGATCAATCAATAGTGTACAAAGTATTGCACTCAATAAGAAATGCTGGTATTTCAAAAGATCTGCTTAAGTAGGACTAGACGTAATGTAGGAAAAGGGAAAACGTTATCGTGGAGGAAAGTAGTGATGTAAATATGTTCATCTGTCTCATATTAAAACTTTAGAACTTTAGCATTTTTATTTTTTGAAACCATTTAAATACGGCATTTTACAAATCATCCAAATGACTTCAATGTCTGTACATAAACATATAGCACGGTGCAAAAGTCAGAGATCACCATTCATTTATTTAATTTCCAGTCAGTATGGCTGAAAATGTAACAGAAAATTCAACAGAAGCCTCAGCAACTAAATATAATATTAGACTTTTCATAATTTATTGTGTTTATTATTTGTCTTTATTACAGCTTCCATTCTATTTAGGAGAGTCACTTTCAGTTTCTCAGATAAATCTACAGGGATGTTTTTTCCACACCTCCAAAGTTCAGTCTTAGAAGTTGGTTGCATTTTCTGCTTCTTTATGATCCAAGCAACATTCAGTGATATTGAGGTCTGGACTCTGGGGTGATCAGTCCATCATTCTGAGAACAGCAGCGTTTTTAGTTTGATGTTTTTGTTTGATTTTCTCACAGTGCAAGGCTGGACAGAAACACCTGTGGATGTTTTCAGATCTGTAGCAGCTTGATTTTCTCTTCTCTCTCAAAGATGAAAGCTTTAGTGCTGTTTATCTCATGGTTTTGATGTCTACCAGGTCTTGTGTGGTTGCTAGTCCCAGTTTCTCTAAATCTTTTGTAAAGTCCTGTTTTTTCACGTATTTTCTCTTGGTTTTCTCCATCTTTGTGCAAGTGGATTGTCTTATATCTAATCTCCTCAGAAATATCTCCTGAAGAATGAATAGCTTGTACTCAATGGCGGTTTTGACATGAAATCAAATAAATGACTGTTATCTGTGCTGAGTTCTTACCCTTGCTCCACACACACACATATATATATAGGCTATGCTAACTGTTCAAATGAAGTTTAAAAATATTGCTGGTTATTATCATTTCTCATAAAACCGCAGTGGCTTCTCGCTCCATCCCCAGGTTGCAGGCGCCTCCCCACCCCAGCACCCTAAAGTACCTTCACCCACCGACTTACAAAAGAGAGAGAACGCCCAAACGGAAACCACAGACTAATTCAGGAGAAAACACCCAGAGCATGTGATACCGCTTGTCCCCTCAGCATTGCACCATTTTCTACATCTCAGTCAACATTCAGAAACAGAGCAGCAAACCGTTATGGGCTACTGCCCTGAGGTGTGGCAGGTGCTTCAGATTATGCATATAAAGCATTTCGCCTTCTATGTGGTACTTAGAATCTCCCAGGAAATATTCTGTCCCAGAAGTATAAAACTTGAGTAACAGAAAACAATATGAAGTGCGTCTTTAATGTTATGTTATACAACATCTGCGTGAAAAGTGGTAGCGTGAATATGCCATAATGTTTTTAACACAATTACATAGGTGCCGTTAAAAAGAATCAGTTTTCTCCTTGAATGATGTCATATGTCAGACATGTTGCCATGGAGACCGTGTTTGTTACCTGTATATGTTAGGTCTTTTGGGGGAAAGACTGACGTTGACGCAATCGATGATGAAAGTGTAAATTTGTGGTTTTGAAGAATTAACACACTGATGTCTGTAGTCTAAATATAGCCTGAAATGGATATGATATGGCCTTTTTAGCTGTCATAAGAAAACCTTGTAACAACTTTGTTATTTTATTCATTTCTTTTTTTTACAGCATATGGAAATGCCAGCTGCTCACTATGCTATGTGAACATTTCATGATGAATAGACCAAGATAAATGGTCCAAAATTACTGTTTTTTCAGGATAAAATGTTTTCTTATTATAGTGGCTACGGTATGTATTTGCTGCAACATACTGTTTGAATTTGATATCACAGACAGTGTCTATATACAATATGTGTTTGTGATCATAGTCAGCCACTATATACAGTATGCATTTACTATCACATTCAGCACATACATTTTCCACCTTGCCTCAGCCCATCTTAAATGAGCTCAGGCCCAGAGAAGGTGGCAGTGTTCAGTTTCTGGATCCTGTTTTTACATGGGTTTCATCTTTGCATGGTAGAGTTTTTTTAACTTTTATTCGTGGACGCAGCAACAAACTGTGTTCCCAGACAGTGTTTTTCATACTATTCTATAGTATTCTCCCAATACATACTGTTCTAGAATGTTCTTCCATTTACATGGTTCTAGAATGTTCTCCCCAATCCACACTGCTTTTTCTCATTTAACACTTCTTTTTTTCTAAACACTCCAAAACATGTGTTTACATCAGAATGTTGGTGTTTGTTGGAAAATGTCTGGTCAGTGTGCTCTGGACTTAAGACTAAACTTACACACCTCTACCAAATTACAGTAATAGCCAAATATTTAAAAATATTTTAAATATTTTAAACTTGCCCAAGGCCTTTCAGATTGAATGTCCATTGGGGCTCTCCATGAATTTATTTTTCATTTTTATTTTTGTGCTTTTCTATTGTTCCATCTCTGCAGAGCTCCATGAACCTGCCTCCAGATAAGATGATGCTTCTGAGCCAGTACGACAACGAAAAGAAATGGGAACTGGTCTGTGATCAGGTAAGATGTAAGAAGTGGAATTTACTAAACAAGGCCATCAGCAGAACTTTAACTGACTAACATTGCTTCATACCCACAAAGAAGTTCCTATAGACACAAAAACTCTCAGTTTTATATGAACTGACCAACATTTGACCTTTTAGCAGTGAATTAAGAAGAGATGTGAGAAGACACTGAAGTGTCAGTCATACTTCTCTGATCTACTGTGATTTCCTGTAGCCATCTGTTTATTTCTCTGACTTCACACACAGCTTCGTGATAGTGAGGGGAGTTTAGCACCGAGCTGTGGTCAGACAGGTTATTCAAATGAACTGTGGGAATTTCAGTGTTGTTATTTCAGAAGTAGTTGTTTTAGTAAGACCAGAGATCACTGTCCATAATGTTTTTTTGCATTCAGTGGTGAATTTACTCTGCAGGCCACACTATATTTCCAGTAATAGGCAATTCACATAAGAAGCCAAGCATTAGGGAGAAGTGAGAAGTGAGAAGGAAGCAGGTAGAGGAAAGTGGTGCTTCAGAAATGAGTGCTGTTCACTTTGTAGGAACTTCACTAAATCTGAAAGATAAAAGTAAAATGAAAAATTCATGCATTGTTTCATCTCTTGATCTTTTGATCACGAGGGAATCATCTTTTAGCCGCCCATCCATTCAAGCATTAATCCAAGCAACTATCCATTCATTAAGACATTAATCCAATCAACTAACCAATCATCCATCCATCAGTCCATTCATACATTGATTCAGCCATTCACCCTTCATACTCATCAAGCAATGTAAATATATCCTCAAAGGTAAAACAGTGGTTTTAGGGTCTGATTGTGAACCTTAAATAAGTAAAAATGTTTTAGAACAGAACAGTAAAATAAAAAGCCTGGAGACGAGACAGGGTGTGTGGAGTCGATACAACAAAAATATTTCAATGAATTATGGTACAGTTATGTTCCCCCGACTAAAGGTACTGATATGTACTCCTGAGAGTACCACCTCAGTGACAAGAGGGGTACTGCCCCAGTGATAGTTTCACTCCTTTTTTGACTGAACGTGTAGTCAGTGGATAATTGTTAACCAGTTTTATGATTAATAGCTGAATAATCAGTCTGCAATTTAGGGTTTAAGCTGGTTAATATCAGAACCTGTACAGTGGTGTATTGTGGTGGAAAGATGAGGACAGTGTTGTGGTAACAGTGGAGTGAATGTCTGAGCAGGAGTTCAGGTGCAATGAGCAACTCCAATCATATGCATGTCTAGGAAGTGGCAACACATTTCCTGTGTTAATATTTACATCTCTATGGCAACCACAAGATGCTCGCTGTCATGTTGTGGGTGCAAAGTTGTCATAGCAATGCAGCCCACAGGTCTCATAGCTGTGATGATGTTCTTTTTTTCTCTGTGTTGATGAGGTTAGTGTAAGAAGGTAGTGGTATAACTCAGTCGATGTTCTGCAACGCTGTCCATCCAGTATGAGTTCAAATACAAACCTCTCATAGACAAAAGGTGTTATATAGATGTACTGAGGTGACCAGTCCCAGTTATCATATCCAGCTTGGACCTGTCCATGCATAAGCCACAAATGCACTGTTGCTAGGATGACCAAGCTTTGCACAAAAACTAGTCCATTTGTTAATCTATACAAAAAGCAGATAACATCAGAAAACATTCCATCCATCCATTCATCCATCCATCCACCCATGGATTTGATCAATCCATAAATACATGTATCCTTATATCATCCATGCCTTCGATCAATCCATCCATCTATCCATCAATCTGTTAGTCCATCCATCCATCCTTATATCCATCCATCCATCCATCCATCCATCCATCAATGCACCTATACATCCATCCATTCTTTTATCCATCCATTCATCCATGCCTTCGATCAATCCATCCATCCATCCATCCATCCATCCATCCATCCATCAATCTGTTAGTCCGTCCATCCATCCATGCATCCTTATATCCATCCATCCATCAATGCACCTATACATCCATCCATTCTTTTATCCATCCATCCATCCATGCCTCCTTATATCCATGCACCCATTAGTCCATCCATCCTTATATCCATCCATTCATCAATGCATCCATCCATACATTCTTTTATCCATCCATTCGTCCATCCATCCATCCATCCATCCATGCATCCATTCATCCATCCATCCACTCATGCATCCATCAATCCATCCATCCATCCATCCATGCATTTGATTCATCCATCCATCAGTCCATCCAACCATCCATCCATTCATCCATCCATTAGTCCATCCATCCACCCATGCATCCATCCATTCATCCACCCACCCATGCATTCGATTGATCCATTCATATGTGTATCCTTATATCCATCCATCCATCCATCCATCCATCCATCCGTCCATCCATGCTTTCGATCAAACTATCCATCAATCCTTCCATGCATCCATCCATCCATCCATCCATGCATCCTTATACCCATCCATCCATCAAAGCACCTATACATCCATCTATCCACCCATCTATCCATCCATCCATGCATTCTTATATCCATCAATGCACCCATCCATCCATCCATCCATCCATCCATCCATCCATCCATCCATCCATCCATCCATCCATATGTCCTTTTATCCATCCATCCATCCATCCATCCATCCATCCATCCATGCATCCTTATATCCATCCATACATCTATGCATCCTTGCATCCATTCCATACATCCATGCATCCTTATATCCATCCATCTAAGCATTCGATTCATCCATCCATCAGTCCATCAATCCATGCATCCATCCATTCACCCATGCATTTAATCCATCCATCCACCCACCCACCCACCCATGTATTTGATCCACCCATCTATTCATGCATCCATCCATCCATCTCTATCTCTCTGTATTTATTAGGAACGTTTCCAGGTGAAGAACCCTCCATCAGCATATCTGAATAAGATCAGGAGCTTCTACCAAGACCAAGGAGTGACGCGCAGGGTTAGTTCACTGCTTTTCTACACTACTCATCTGTTTTCTTCATCTTCAACATTATTGGAATAATGTTTAGACCTTTTTCAAAGAGATTAGTCTGCAACACCTGGAGATAACTGCAGTCAGTTCACAATGTTATGGTAGTTTTCAGAGAGAATATTGTGTCTAATAAGGTCATTGAATCGTTCTGCCTGTGATCCCACCCCACAGTTTAAGAAGCGGATTCAGGAGTCCACCCAGGTCCTGAGAGAACTGGAGATTTCCTTGAGGACCAACCACATCGGGTAAGGCTTCATTTCAGTCCCACCTTTACTTTTAAATCAGCGCTTTTGGTTCAGTGCAGAATGTTACATTCTATCTCTCTCATTTTCACTCACTGTTTCTCATCCCTGTCTCCTCTTGTCTTGTCCTCTTGTCCTCTTGTCCCCTGTCCTTCTCTCTGTCTAGATGGGCTCAGGAGTTTCTGAATGAAGAGAATCAGGGTTTGGACGTGCTAGTGGAGTATCTTTCCTATGCTCAGAGTGATGCACCGTAAGTTCACTGTAATTTCAAGAGAATTTCTCCAGTTGTTTTGATAAAATATATAACAAATAATTTGACAAAATGTTAGAAGTGGTTTTCAAGGCGTGATTGCTGTGAGGGAGCTAGGTTTAACAATGTGTAGTCTTTGATTATGGACACACAGTATGCAAATACCTCTGAATGCCACTGTGTCCTACAGGTTTGAGTTCAGCGAGTCAGTGGAGAATGGTGGCTCAGTTACAGATCACAGGAAGCTGTCAGAGAGGTCAGTGGAGGATCTGACCAAAAACAGCAATCATTCACCGACCCACGGCATGACCAGGGCCGCCCGAGCTTTCACTGTCCGGTGAGTGACCACTCCAAACCAGCTTGGCTCAGCAAACTCACACGGCAGTGAATGTATGCTGCTTACTGAAAGAGCTCTGACATGGATCATCATTATCCATCCATTCATTCATTCATTCATTCATCCATCCATACACTTAATTATTATTCCATCCATCCATTTATGCATCCAAAATCATCTAACATCAAAAAACAGTCCATTCACCTATTCATCCTCTTGTCTCTATCTGTACATTCACTCACACACATCTTCTAAGCTGCTTCTCCTTCTGGGTCGCTGGGGGTGCTGGAGCCCATCCCAGCCGCGAGGCAGGATATACAACAGACAGGCCGCCAGTCCATCACAGGGCAGACAAGACAGATACATTCACTCACACACAGGGGCAATTTAGCATGTCCAAACGGCCTGACTGCATGTCTTTGGACTGTGGGAGGAAATCGGATAAAACTCACACAGACACTCTTATATCACTCTCTTGCTCTCAGCTCACATCCAGACAGTGGTGGGGTGATTCTTAGCCCCACTCTCTACAATAAGAGTCCTTAGCAAACTGAACCAAATGAAATAAATGAAATAAAGGCTACAGAACATGTAACCTAACACTAACATGCAAAAGCATTTAACGAACATGCCTCAATATTAATATATTGTGTGACTCAACTCACCTGTCTTGTCTCTCTGTCTCTTTCTCTCTCCAAAAAAATAGCTTTTCATATGATATTTTTATACTAATTTGGAGCAGGCATTCATATCATTATGATGTCCTTTCTCCTTTTTCTCCACTGCTTTGTTTTCATGTATTCATCTTCTCCCAGGCTGACCAATCTGGCCCACCACAGAAAGTCTCTGAAAAATGCCCGCCTTGCCAGCCAAAGAGATGATGTCCATGTCTGCATTATGTGCCTGCGAGCCATCATGAATTATCAGGTACAGCAATATGCACAGAAAAACACTAAGTTTATGCTAGTTTATTATAAACATCTCTCTTGTGCTTACACTCACTGGCCATTTTATCAGAAACGGTTATTATACTTACTGTTCACCTTCTATCAAACAGTCTCTAACAGTACACCAGCAAGGTAGATGTTTTTAATGAATGGCCTGTAAGGGTATTATTCCACTGCACACTACCAGAACCTTTGGGACTAGAGAAGTGGAACCAGCCTTTTACATTGGCCATTGGTTCAGTTTAACCCCTTGAATGGCTCATACTACCACCACCATGTTGAAGGCATGGTCCAAACTCACAAAATCATCATTAAGTGCACCAGAGTATAAACTAGTGCAGTATGTTGAAGTATTGATTGATTTTTTAATTACTACTTTTAAAGAGTGCTGTAAGGCAGAGGTGGATGAAGTACACAAATCATGTACTTGAGTTAAAGTAGAGATACCCAAGGTAAATTATTACTCCAGTAAAAGTAGAAGTCCTTACTCTAGACCTCCACTTGAGTAAAAGTACAAAAGTATTTGTATTCAAATGTACTTAAGTATTGAAAGTAAAAGTACTAAAAGAATAATTATGGCTCTGATGTCCTTTTAACATTTTTGTAACAAGACTCACTTCATGAACTCATTTTAAATGAAAATCCTCCAGCGTCTCTCTTGGTAAACCAGTCTTTTAATAGAATGCCATTAATTAGTGACGCTGACGTCTATTAAAATGATCATAAGCACAAAACACTGAAGGTAAACAGTTTCCATCAGGGAGAACCGAGTGGCTCTGAAATCACTTTTACAAACAAGCAAAGTTTCAGTTTAAGATTTATTTGTAAATTAGTTACAAGTTGAATAAAAACTTGCTTTAATTTCAGGATCGTAAATAAGTT
The DNA here is from genome assembly GCF_015220715.1 of Pygocentrus nattereri. Lineage (NCBI taxonomy): Eukaryota > Metazoa > Chordata > Actinopteri > Characiformes > Serrasalmidae > Pygocentrus > Pygocentrus nattereri. The sequence continues at coordinate 18,064,553 of NC_051224.1, read as the reverse complement.
TCCTTTACTGTATTGATCTGTAGGTTCATAAACATAAACTAACAGAAACAAATTTACTGTAAAATGAAAGTGTTTGTATGAATTCAGAAAAAAAGAAACATGTCAGTCACGACTGCTTATGTGCACATATTTCTATATTGTGGTCTATTTACACAAAGTTAGGTTAGTTCATCATTTAGGTGACGTATGTGCTCCCAAATCTTTACACTGCTGCACTGATGTTGAACCGTGTGCTGCACTGGGTTCTGCACTTTGACCAACAGGTCAAAACAAGCTGAGAACAAAGTGACCGCTGTGCCCTGATTGGTGTTCTTGCTTTGCACTTCATTTGCTTTGACATGTTACATTTTTATACACACAAAAACCAAAAGGAACAGATTTCTCAAAATGTAGTGGAGTAAAAAGTCAGATATTTGACTTTGAAATGTAGTGGAGTGAAAGTAAAAAGTCGCCCAAAATAGAAATACTTAAGTAAAGTACAGATACATGAAGAAGCTACTTAAGTACAGTAACAAATTACATTTACTTAGTTACTGTCCACCACTGCTGTAAGGTAACATAAGCATTTATACTAGCATTTATATTAACGTCCAGAGAATGTGTGTGCTTGTTCATATTTCTAGAGAGAAATGTAAGCTTTGTTGGAGCCTATGTATGATTTTGTGTAATTGTACATGTTTTTGTGAATATGTGAGCACAAAAATGTGCAGTGTATCATTTAAAATAATCCAATTATTTAAGCTAACTAGCAAGCAAGGTAGCATGTAACCGAATTAGATGCTTTAAAGTGACATAAAATGCCCAAAAAGACAATTGAAAAAAAACATACTTTCTAGATATAAAGAAAGGACAGTATAGTCAAGATTCATGTGTGTGCATTTTTTGTTGGACAGTCTGGCTTTAACCTGGTGATGAGCCATCCGCGCTGTGTCAATGAAATTACGCTTAGCCTCAACAACAGAAACCCCAGGTAAGAGTGTGTGTGTGTTGTGGATGCTTGTTGATTTTATTATAAGATCTGCATACTGGACATAGCAGGAAAGACTATGTGTCTATATACAGTACTGTGCAAAAGTCTTAGGAAGCCATAAAAATGGTTTGTCACTATCTTGGCAGTAAGAGTGTTTTTGCTACTAAGAACACTAAATAAGTCAATACATATCATAAATACAGATTTATATTTTAATACATACAAATAAATAGATAAGTATGTATAGTACGCACACCTTTGACCACTTCACAACAACTGAACTGTGCATCACTGTGCCACGGCATAAAAACCCAGTGTGCTATTAATGGAATAATCTTTGACTCTCCTACTGCTTGCATTGACCAGCGAGTATATCGATGAGGGAAGAACCTATTTGTTTGTTCATACTGAGGGGCTGGTGACTGTTCTTAACTAGAACTAGGCTGGTCAACTGACAGGCTAAAGGATAGCTAACAACATAAACAACTCCATCATTAATATCACAAGCTTGAAGTAAAGTACTTGTGTTATGATTCCCTGTAAAGTCTAAAAATGTCACTCAAATGGATGAAATGCTTCAAATTTCCGTGTTATAGTAAGAAGTCGCGTCAAACCCAGGCCGAATCTCAAATGGCTCCGTACTCCCTAAATAGTGTGCTAGCTATGAGAGTTTAGAAATTCAAGCCTCTACAACCAAATAGTGCATCATTTATCAAGTTTGGATGTGTCTGAGTCCCAAATGACTATTTCTTAGCTGTATTTTGCTCTGTTGGGCTGCAGAATCCAGTATTTAAATTCCTCTATAGTGCACTTTTATAGGGAGAAGGAAGCCATTTGTGATTCAGCCCAAGTAGGAAAAGATGGGCCCTGCTTGATTGGATGTAAATAAGACTCTCAATGGTAATTTGAGACTTAAAGCTAATGTTTTTCTGTTAAACAGTGTTGTGTTATCATATGTTCATGGTTATATGACAAAAAGTAAAAAAAAAAATCGTCAAATGACAATGTAGAGCGATGGGCGACATTCTCAGTGGTCCATGGTTGCATGGCAAAGTTACCGCACTCTACAGGAACTACATTTATTGGTGGAATACTTGTTATACTTGTTTATGAATTTTCTAAAAATGTTTGTATTTTATCATATTTTATGTTGGCCACTGTTTTAGAAAAGCAATAAACTGCAATAAAAGTACTGTATGCGTGATAATGTGATAGTACTGTATGCGTGTGTAGATCTGCATGTTTACTGTTACTGTTAAATTTGCATGCTGTTTATATTTAACACTGTGTGTCCTATTTCCAACAGGACAAAAGCTTTAGTGTTGGAGCTGTTAGCTGCTGTATGTCTTGTCAGAGGTGGACATGACATCATTATTTCAGCCTTTGACAACTTTAAAGAAGTAAGAACAGCACACACACAGTCTGTTTCCTCTTATAGATGTGAAGGGGGTTTCTCAACCTTCCTTCCACTCAGTTTGTGCAACATCCTACTCATGAGTATGTCATATTTTCCTGTCAGGGTAGAGTCACTTGATTCTCCATCTAAACTAAACATCTGAAAGACAGTAAAACAATAACGCATGGCACAGTATTCACAGCAGTTTTAATGACATGTTGATTCTTTAAACATTCTCCTTTATTTTTTACATAAAAATACAAAAAAGGTAGACTAGAGCTGCTTAGCAGATTCCTCACAAGATTACTGAGCAGTTAGTTCCTGACATAATCTGATTGATTGAAAAATATGGTCTGTGGTTATGTCTGGTAAGGTACCGAAGTAACTGAGTAGCATATATATTTAAAAATGTTGGTATTTCTTTGTTTTGAAAAACTGCAATATAAAAGCAATAGAACAATAAATATAGACCTATAGACCTATCTCAAATCTCCCCTTTATATCTAAGATCCTGGAAAAAGCAAAACAATTAAGCTCTTATTTGCATAGGAATCATCTACATGAAAAATTTCAGTCTGGTTTTAGGCCACATCACAGCACAGAAACAGCACTAGTAAAAATTGTAAATGATCTCCTATCATTCTCTGACAAAGGAAATGTGTCTTTGCTAGTCCTCTTTGACCTTAGTGCAGCATTTGACCACAATACAATAATACCAAAACACAATAGACCACTCTATCTTACTAGATAGACTAGAAAACCTTGTAGGGGTAACAGGAACAGCTCTTTTCTGGTTCAGGTCCTACCTCACTGGTCGCTATCAGTTCGTTAATGTAAAGGGCAAATCATCTGTCCTTGCAAAACTAATGTATGGTGTTCCACAAGGCTCTGTTTTAGGGCCTATATTATTCACAATATATATGCTACCATTAGGCACCATTATCAGTAAACACGACATAAATTTCCACTGCTATGCCGATGACACACAGTTATATATATCAAGCAAACTGGATGATAAAATTAAACTTAGCAAGATTGGGGACTGTGTAAAAGACATAAAAGATTGGATGTCAAATAGCTTTCTGTTACTTAACTCAGATAAAACAGAGGTCCTGCTTCTTGGTCCAAAATCAGCTAGAAACAAACTGTCTAACTTAACACTTAACAATTTTTCAGTTGGATCAAGCTTATCTGTTAAAAATCTTGGTGTCGTTATAGGACAGATCAGCGTCTTCGATGCACATATAACTAATATCACTAGAACAGCCTTCCTGCATCTCCGCAATATCGCTAAATTAAGAAATGCATTATCTCTACAGGACGCAGAAAAACTAGTTCATGCATTCATTAATTCAAGGCTAGATTATTGTAATGCCCTGCTGTCTGGATGTCCCAGCAAAAGCCTCAATAAACTTCAGCTAGTCCAGAACGCTGCAGCCAGAGTCCTCAGAAGAACTAGGAAGTTTGACCATATTAGTCCAGTTTTATCAGCCCTGCACTGGTTACCAGTTAAATTTCCGTTCATTGATTATAAAATTCTATTACTGACCTATAAAGCTCTAAACGGACTCACCCCTCAGTACCTGAGTGAACTTCTCTCCCACTATGAACCATCACGCCTACTTAGATCACAAGGTGCTGGCTCACTACTCGCACCTAGAATTAATAAAGTTACATCAGGGGGAAGAGCTTTCTCATACAAAGCCCCCCAGCTCTGGAATAATCTTCCTGTTAATGTTCGGGAATCAGACACAGCCTCAGTTTTTAAGTCTAGGCTAAAAACTTACTTTTATAGTCAAGCCTTTGGTGATTAGTCTTCCCTGTCAGATCTAGACCTGCAGGAGTTTCTGCTGCTGTTATACTGTAATCTGTGGTCAACTCTTTACAGAACTGACTGCGTTTTTTCTTTCCTTTGCTGAGCTGAATAGCTGCCCATCTTGTGCGTCTGATGCTGTTGCCTCTTCTGCCTTGATTGGGTGCCGTTGCTCACCAGCCTTCTGGACCAGCTTGACCACCACTGAGCTTTTTGCTTACAATGCTGTGCAATCCTCACCCGGAGATGCTGCTGCTGCTGCATGACCATAAACTAATCTAATTAACCACTGTTTTTTTCACACTTCGTCCTATAATACTTCATACTAACAATGTTTGCTATCTGGTGTCGACCAGAGGAGGATGGGTTCCCCTTTTGAGTCTTGGTTCCTCTCAAGGTTTCTTCCTCTTTAGGGAGATTTTCCTTGCCACCGTTGCCGCTGGCTTGCTCATGGGGCTTGGACCCGGATTTTCTTTTCTTTTCTTTTCTCCCTGGCCCTGCTGATCTACTGCCCTGAAGAGTTTAGTTTCAGCACATCTGACTCTAATATTCAGATGCTCCTGAAAACCTTGATTAACTGGACCAGGGGTGACTGATTAGGATTGTAGCAGACAGAACATCAGGACGAAGCTGGACCCAACACTGAAATTATTACATTGTCATCATACATTAAAAGCCCCATATTTTTATAATATTCCTATAATAATTTTACCATTATCATCATACTATGTACATCATACATTATAAGCCAGATATTTTTTTAAATACTCCATTATATTCCTTTTTTTTTCATCTTCTTTATATCCTCTGTTGGGGGACAAATCCTCAGGATGAGGACTTATTACATTATCATTATACACCATTATAAGCCTTGTATTTTCATAATACTCCATGATATTTATTACCATTATCGTAATACTCCAGTATAAGCCTTATTTGTTCATAATACTGCATTATAATAATTAACATTGTCATCTTACTCCAGCATAAGCCTCATTTGTGCATAATACTCCCTTATATTAATTACCGTAATCATCACACACCATTATAAGCCTTATATTTTCATAATAATAAATGATATTCATTACTATTATCATCGTTCTCCAGTATAAGCTTTATCTTGCATACTCTATCATATTCCTTTTACTTTGTTATACTCAAATGTATTTTGTATATTATCATCAAACTCCATTATATTCCTTATGATCATCATACTTAATTTTATTCTTTATATATTCATCATACTCCATCATATTCCTTATACTTATATCATACTCCATTATATTCTTTACATTAGCATTATACATTATCATATTATTACTTATTATCATATTATTACATATATTATTACATATCACATTCCATTATATTCTTGATCATATTTTTTAGTCCTTCCACTTATATTATATTCTGTTATTACACTCCATTAGTCCTAACATCACCATAAAAATCCCTACATAGTTTTATTTCATGAAACTTTTTATGGCATGAGCCAAGGTGACAGCTGTGATGCTATTTGCGATAACACACTCCCTCTAGTATTGCTTAACTGTATTAGAGAATGGGTTTAGTTTTATTTTGGTCAAGTATTCACCTGTTGGTCTGCCTTGTCCTCCCCCTTTCACAGGTGAGTGGAGAGAAGAACAGGTTTGAGAAGCTGATGGATTATTTCAGCAGTGACGACAGCAACATTGACTTTATGGTGAGTTCATTTCTGTCTGCAACATTCGTATTCCATTATATTAATCATCATATTTCATTACATTCCTTACATTATAATCATGCTCCATTATAAACCTCATATTGTCAGTATAATTCAGTACATGCCATATATTATGATGATATAAACCCTTACAGTGATTCCATTACAGTGTTTATCATAATCAAATGTCTTTCCATTGTCATTGCAGTCCTGTTTTTTTCCTATTTTATCATCGTGCTTTTATCATATCACTGCTGGTGGAACAAAACCTTTTATGTCCATTTTTCAGTTTTTGACCTAATCTGAAAATGCCTGCTTTGCATTGTGTGTAAATTTTATGATCAGTTGACCAAAAGAAATGGCCTGAAACATTAATTTGCATCAAAAGTGAAGTCTGTTTTCTGTCTCCTGTAACATTATCATTTTCATGATGAAATGTTTTGTTCCAACAGCAGCGATGTAGACATTATGTATTTACGATATTCTCATACATATAGCATTATATTGTATTATATTCATTATTATACTCCATTATAGTCTTAATCTTAGCACTGAACACCTTATATTGCTGTTATATTCTTTAGTACCTCTGTATATTACTATAATATTGTATTATGGCACGATATATTCGTTATATTTCACCATTATATAATGGGTAATCGTTCACTTGTACTGATTATGTGGAAGAATATACAGGTCAGTCAGTCCTTGGATTATATATATACTTCAGTTGACGTGCTGGCAGTTACCACTTACATGGTGAAAGACATCTCTACCATCTTCTTCGGTCACTTTGTCCTTACTCTCTCTTATTGTCCCTCCCTCTAGGTGGCCTGTATGCAGTTCATCAACATTGTAGTTCACTCAGTGGAGAACATGAACTTCCGTGTGCACCTCCAGTATGAGTTCACTCACCTGGGCCTAGACCAGTATCTGGAGGTCAGAACAAAGCAGGATTTATTATGAATTTGCTTCTATGCATTTTCAACATACTCTATTAAAATAGCAGTGCTGCTAATTTCTGTTCTTAATATATATATATATATATATATATATATATATATATAAATATACATAGTATACTCAAATGTTAAAAAGAGGCATTTTGCCAAGTTTCAACAAAAATCAAAGGAAGCCAAAGCATTTCATGCAAATTTTATTGAAGTAATGTTTCACCATATTGACAGTAAATACTGTATGTTTCAGTGTGTGCTAATGTACTAGAATAGGCTAAAAATATAATATAAATGAAAACACTGACTTACTTTATGCTACAGCTAAGTCAGCTACAGCTGCTTTTCTCACATCTTTTGCAGAAAACCTTTCCACAAAAGTAGAAGTTTTTTGTAAAATGTCTCTTAATGTTTAACATTTTATGAAGCTGAAATCAGCTCCTCATTCGCCACCTTCTTATTCAGATTGTCACTTTCCACCAGAATGTAGTTAACTATGTAGCAAACTGTTGCCATTTATTGTTAAACTGTGTTGAACGATCAGCAGAGCTTTATTTTACTGTAAAGGAGGATTATTTTATTTTTATCTACAAATCTAATTCTGCTGTGGAGCCGTAACCAGGCAGTAAAACAGCCACACGCAGCGTCTGAGCCATGTTATATATATATATATATATATATATATATATATATATATATATATATATATATATATATATATATATATATATATATTACCCAGCATCTCATCAGTGATACATTTAAAGTTTTTTTCTCCTTTATCTCATTAAAATCTGCCCCAGAATTGCTGGTGAGCGTGCCCATGTTAATCATAGTAAAATGGATCAGCATGAGGAACTACAGCTTTCTGTGTGCCATCACTGTTTCCTATCACTGTTAACGAGAAGCTCCACACTGTCTATATTGTTGGGATGCACTGAGAAAGTTATGCGCGAGCTTGTGCACATATTCAGGACGCCGCTATAGAAATGCTCATTATTAATTTCATCAGATTAACAGTAAAAAACATTAAAGTGTAAAGGCATATTCATGTGTTTCCTTGTTTTGAAAGGCAGGGATACTTTTAAGCTTCTGCATTAAAGGTGTGGTTTGGTGAAAAATCTAAATAATAACATTTTTTCACTTACCCAAGTTATACTTGATCAGTCAAGACATGATTGGTGCCCAAAGTCTACTTCTTTATGTATAAACTAGAGCGACAAGGCTAACATTGCTAACAAACACAAGTCAATAGTCACCCAAATCTTTTCTGTAAATACTTCCCCAAAGCTTTCAAACCACATCCGATTCTTCATTAAGGTCGTGCAGACTAGTTGGCGTGGTTTAACAGACAGTCTGACTTACTGTGAACTATAAAAATGGACAAAACTTCACAGTGTAGTAGAAAATATAGGGGGGCAGACACTTTTGACAACAGGAGTGGTTTGCTGAATGTGCATTTGCGTGCACAGTGTTACGGATGTTGCACAGCATATGGATGCTGCAGAATACGTTCATGTTTTCTGTTGTGTCTTTTTATAAATAACCGTTAAAGGGGAATTCCACTGATTTCTCAAAGCATCTGCATAATTAGATTGTTGAGATGTAAAGACATTGAAAATGGTTTGATGTAAAACACATACTTACAAAATTGTCCACAGTGGTGGTGATAGGAGCCAGATGTGTGGAGAGTTTAGTCAAGTATATCAAATACATTCATGGCAGAGTGGGACATACAAGGCATTGTAAGGCAATGTAGCACCCGAACTGTTTTTTTTCTTTCAGATTTATCAGTGTTGCACATAAAAACTCAACAGACGCGTTTTGGTCCACTGGTCATTTTGTGTCAAAAGTAAACTGGCTATATATGCATTATATACATGGAAACACCAGGTTTCAATCACCACCACTATAAAGAAGTCAGAGTCAATAGGTTTCTCTACAATTACTCTACAAATGAACATCAAACCTCTATGATTGAATTGTGGTATTTTATATCAGTGCAGCTCCCCTAAATCTCCTTAATCCTCAATTTCTGAATATTTTCAATAGTAGTCACTTCTAAACTGAAGATACAGACTTTTGGACCCCTCTGTATCTTCAGTTTAGAAGTGACCACTATTAAAAATGCTTCTATTTTGCCTTCCTTCCAAACTTAATGCAAGGCTTTTCAGTACAAATTATATTGTCAGCATAACAATTTGAATGAAAAGTAGTCTCTTTGAAATTTTAGCATGAATCTATTTGGTATGTCCCCTTTTTGCTTAAACTACAGTGTGCAAAAGAGTCTGATGGGCAGATTAGAAAGAGTGGTTTGAACATAAGTTTCAGTAGAAGAGATAAGACTCAAAAAACTAAAAAATCTTAACCTGGTCTTAAAAAGGCCTTAACATGTTCTTTGTCACAAATTTGCTTCAATTTGAACAGTGACCTAGAAATTCTGCACAATATCGAATCATTTTATGTATATATATTTTTTTTTCTAAAACTGGTTATTTTCAGTTTTAAATTAAAAATAACCCACATTTCCAATGTGGTCTCAGACTTATGGAGCAAACTGTATATGTTTATTTGTAGAAACATAAAAAATCTCAAATGTAATCTATCAGGCACATACAAAGAAACTAAATGTGTGGCCGATTGACTACACTTGGACTACACTAGGTCCCACTTTATATAAAGTGCCTCTAATAACTGTGTAGTTACACATGAATAACATATGCAACAACACTTTAACTACTGATGATTTAGGCAGTGTTATAGATGGATAACAGAAGTACAATCTATGTAATTACACGTGTGCCTTGCCTTCGGTTTTGCCTCATGTAATTACACAAGTATATCTTTTTTGATACACTACAGATCAGACATCTTTTCCAAGGAAGTATGTTTTACATGGCATTACATTATATTTGACATAATTACTGTGGAATAACTGTGTTGTAACAAGATAACCTTATCACAATGCAACACATTTAATTAATGTCATAAAAGTTACATTTTAAGATAAGGGGACATCTGCTGTACTGTCACATATACATACAGACTGGTTTAAAGTTGAAACTGGTTAAATATCACAGCACTAGCAACATAAATGCTAGCTAAATGTTAGGAAAGCTGGCAGATCCAGTGTAAGAAGTGTATTAATATAAATTATTACAGGCTTCCTTTTACTGCTGGAAAAACCTCTGAAAAAAACTTCTGTTCCAGTCTAACAAATGTAATTATATCTATGTCATTACCCTTGGGCAATCACGTTAAAGAGAATAGGCTGCTACAACTATTAAGATAAACTTGTGTAATTACATGAGGCAAAACAAGTTGATACACATGTTTAATTGCATAAGGTGTACTTCTGTGATCTGTAACAGTGACTAAATCATATGTAGTTACATTATTGCATGTTGTTCATATGTAACTACAAAGTAATTAGAGATGCTTAATATAAAGTGGGAGCGAAATTTTTGTAAATTACATTTTTAGGTGAACCATTCCTTTAAAGGCATGGTCCATGGTGCATGTCCATGGTTTCATTGTCATATTGTACGTTTGTAGCACTTAATGTGTGCATATGTTTTCAGACCCTGAAGCTGACAGAGAGCGAGAAGCTGCAGGTTCAGATCCAGGCCTATCTGGATAACGTGATAGATGTGGGTGCCCTGCTGGAGGATGCGGAGAATAAAGGAGGAATTATGGATCATGTGGAGGACTTACAGGAGCTCAATACACAGGTCAGACACATTCAGAAAAGTACACAGTCGTGTACAACATGCTGTATAGCCACGGGTAAAAAATACTTTAGTAATCAATACCATCCTTAAGAATTATTTTGGAAGATGTTTGCTTTACTTCTGTATTACTGAAATTGACTATGTTTACTGAATTACATATCTAAAAGAATGTACTTGTTATAAATTTCTAAGAACAGGGATTTTTTTTGCTTTCTCTCTCTTATCATTAAGTCAAGTGGCTGCACATAAAATTTTTTTGTTGTTCTTATGTAAAATAAAACTTCCCTTTTTTGCTGAAACTAGTCACCACATCACACATCACCAAACAAAGTTTATCTATATGTAATTATGTTATAACTGAAGATTGGGGAGGAACATGTCTGAAATCCCTCCTTATTCCAATTCAACACCCTATAAATTCACATCCTGACCTTCCATTCCCATGACGAAGGGTTCGCAATCCCCACCACCCCACCATCTCCTCCCTGTTCCTCACTCCTGCATCAGCCCTACTACAGCTATGAGAGGGATCCGGCCTTCTAGCTACAGGCAGAAGCTGCCCAGAACTCTAGTCCAAGCTCTCAGTCTGCGTTTGAAGACCGTGAGAGACTCTGCTGTTTGGACAGCCAGTGGGAGTTTGTTTCACCACTTGGGTGTCAGTACAGAGAAAAGTCTTGACGTCTTCCAAACATCTTGAGGGATGGCTGGTCAAGCTGAGCTGTGCTTGAAGCTCATAAGACCAGAGGAACAGTTCAAGTTTTGACCATTGCCTTTAGGTGAGGAAGGGCCGGTTCATTTTTGGCTTTGTAGGCAAACATCAGGGTTTTAAATCTGATGCATGCAGCTACAGGAAGCCAGTGAAGGGAGCCCAACAGTGGGGTGACGTAACTGAACTTAGGAAGATTAAAGACAGGCCATACTGCTGCATTCTGGATGAGTTGCAAGGGGCCTGATGGCTGCATAGGAAGACCAGCCAAGAGCGAGTTGCACTAGTCTTGAGATGACAAGAGACTGCACTAGCACCTGGGTGGCCTCTTGAGTAAGGAAGGATCGCATCCTCCGGATGTTGTACAGGAGAAACCTGCATGACCGAGTTAGGTTCGCGATATGAGCTGAGAACGATAATCCAGACAGAGGGACTATCGACTAACGACCATCCAGGATCACACCAAGAGCTTGTCCATCTTCAGTTAATGACCCAAGAGTTCTTGAATGAGATGGCACGATCATGATGAGGACCTATAGTTCCAGGGTTGAATAGCAGGAGTGGGGGAGGAGGAGGGTAGAGGAGAGAGGAGACAATGCTGAAGAGCTTGTGTGGATCAGATGCTGATGCTTCCAGTTTCCCTCTATAGAAAGATGACTTTGCAGGGGTTACTTCAAATGAATACTTTGCTGGGGACATCCTGTAAAAATAAAAATAATATGTGGCCATGATTCAGTTATCGCGTTCCCACGCCTTGCTAAGTCATGCCCACACATTGGGTTCTCACTCCCACATCTTACTAAGTTGTGGCCATGCATTAGGAACTCATTCCCACATGTTACTACAGTGTGGCGACATATTATTTTTATTTATATGAGGTGTCACCAGCTGGGTTCCATAAGTGAGAACATAGAAAGGAAAGATTGAGCAAAGCTACGATTTTCTTCATCTTCTCTCAGTCTTTGAAGGTTGCTGCGCAGGATACCTGTCAGCCAGGGTGTAGTCACAGCTTTCCCATCAATTTAATTAACCATTCACTGCTCTTTAATATATAGCTTATATAAGGAAATTATACATGTTTAATTACAGAAATAGTATAAAAGTGTGATGACTTAGTCATAAGTATTTTTAACTTTTTTACTTTTATTGAAAGTTGTATTGTTAAATATTACAACTTTGCTTAGATTATTTTATATGAACTTAAGATGTGTTTTGTATCCTCACTGCTTGTGTGTGTGTGTGTGTAGTTGAATTCAAAGCTACAGGAGTATGAGAGCAGAGCAACAGACAAACTGGCTGAACTGGAGCAGCAGCTCATGCAAGCCACCAAAGAGTCGGCTCTACTGAAGGTACTGTACGCCATCTCTCTGTCTGTGTCTCCCCTGTTTCTTCCTCTCTGTTTCTCTCTTTATTTTTCCTTGCCTTTCTCTTTCTTTATCTCTTTCTGCCTTTCCCTCCCTCCCTCTATCTATATGTCTATCTGCCTCTCTCTTTCACAATTTCTTTCTACCTCTTTCCCTTCCCTCTTTTTTCTTTCTGCCTGACCTGCTATCTCTCGCTTTGTCTTTCTCTCCCCTGTCTTTTTCCCTTTATTTACATCTGCCCAGCCCCCCCCAGCATCTTATTTATGCGTGTGTTATAGGAGAGTTTGCGGGAGTCGTGTGCTCAGGTGAGCTCTCTGCAGCAGAGGGAGCGTGAGCGAGAGATTGAGAGAGAGATAGAAAAGGAGCGAGAGAGGATATCTCAGCCTTCTCAAGTGGAGAGAGAGACAGAGGCAGGTAAAGAGAAGGACTCAAGGCTGGAGGTGAAACTGAGAGAGCTGCAGGACAAAGGTTTGGTCAGACTGGAGCGAACTGCCTCGGGGTGTTTGGACATCGAGGTCATCCCTGTTACCATAGTGCAGACTGTACCTGGACCCGCCACAACAGATGTCACTCATACAGGTATAAATAACACTAAATGTTTTTTTTTGTTTTATACATATATATATATATATATATATATATATATATATATATATATATATATATATATATATATATATACTACTTCAAACAAGCAAACAGATAAATAAATAATAATAATAATATTATTATTAAATTATTATTATTATTAATAAATAATATTATTATCATTTGTAGTAGTAGTAGTAGTAGTAGTAATACAGATATATAATGCCCTTCATTGTAATTGAGCAAAACATTGCAACTTGAAGTTTGAAAACACTGAAAATGAAAACATTACATTTAATATGAAAAGGTAAAAGTAATGAAATGACAACACAACATAAAAGTGTGGAACAAAGTAGAAAACACAAAATAAAGTAGGCTTATACTAGTCTGAATAAATGTGTTTTTTAATCTAGGTGCAGAATCACAATTTAAATCCTCTGAAGTTTTTCAATTGTGAATCACTATTTACACTACAGTTTAATTTCCATGACCAACAAACCAGGACAAATGGCTTCAAAACATTGCCAATTCACACACACACACGCACACACACACACACACACACACACACACACACACACACACACACACACACACACACACACACAAACACACACACACACATTTTAACCCGCTCGTCCCTCAGGGTCGCGGGGGGTGCTGGAGCCTATCCCAGCAGTCATTGGGCGGAAGGCAGGATACACCCTGGACAGGTCGCCAGTCCATCGCAGGGCAGACTGACAGACATACACAATCACGCACACACACTCACACCCAGGGGCACCTTTCTAAATTAACCAGTGCACCAGATGGTTTGATTTAAACATTCATTTAAATTTCACAACACTACTGTCAAAATACTCTAATACTATATACTTTAATTTAATCACTAGGGGGTGCTATAACCGCAAATTAGGATTCGTTTTGGTGCTTGGACCCCTATAATTGCCATTTGCGCTTGCATTTTGAAGGTTTTTTCCAAGTCAGCCTTTGGGTCAAGGTGTGTTTTTGTAACATGTAACTTACCTAATAAACATCTTGCTTAACGTCATTCCAACAGACTCAGGACTTGCCAAAGAAGCCGCTCCATTTTCAGCTGCTCCTCCACCTCCTCCTCCTCCTCCTCCTCCTCCTTTACCTGGATCTCCAGAGCCATGTGGAGGCTCAGTCCCACCGCCTCCACCGCCTCCACCTCCCCCGGGATCTGGAGCTCCTCCTCCTCCCCCTCCTCCTCTGCCCCCAGGTGGGGGTCCGCCACCTCCCCCGCCTCCTCCTGGCTGTGGACCGCCACCTCCTCCTGGAGCTCCACCTGCTCCAGGGGGTGAATCAGGTAAAGACATGGACAGAATACAGTATAACATTCAGAATTAAGCTATAATAAATTAATAGAATAGAGTTATTATTATCAATATCTAGAATGCATTTTAAAAGTAGCAATCAAATCTGGAGGCAGAACAAAATAACTGTAAATAGATTGATGCAGATTATTATTCATCATTTAATAACTTCTTCTTGTTCCCAAAATCCTGAAATATTGAATTTAATCTAAAAGTACCTTTTTATTTGAAATGTTTTTATTTTTTTTTAAATACCAAAAATTATGATTTCAGACTTTTAAACTGCAGTTTTATTGCACTTTTAAAGATGATTGCACACATACAGACACAAGGAGAAGAGGACTCATCCTCTGTGTTTTCCCCCAGGTGTTAAGAGCCGTAAGCCCATCCAGACTAAGTGCCGGATGCCGCAGCTGAACTGGCAAGCTCTGAAACCAAACCAAGTGGAAGGAACAGTGTTCAATGAGCTGAATGACGAGCATCTGTTTGAGGTACAACCTGCACAAACAGCAAATGTAACTGTAAAACCCTTCAGCAGAGATCATTGCACGTTCTTTCCATTTCATTTTAATCACTTTATGTAACCATCTGTGGTCCCACACTTCAATTTTTCATTCTAATAACTACATTTCTTACAAAGAAGTTTAATAGAATCTTCCAAATCATTTAAAGTTATAGTCATATGTAAAGGTTTGAGCACCCTGGTAAAATAAGTGAATACATCCTCTACCAGAAATACACTTCTGCATATTTTAATGCATAATTACTGTTTATTAGCTGAATATATTATTATATATAAGTTATACATATATTACATATATTAGTATTATATATAATATATAATACCCTTATATATATATGCTGTTATTTTGATGAATACTGCCTTTATCTGAGAATATTTTTCCAGATTATGTCAGTTGTTATTCTTTGCAAACCTCTTTATATCCAAAACGGTTGCAAATGAATGTACAGCATTTTAGAATTAACTTCTTTACATGGTCTTTGGTTATAAAAACCTGGGTAAATGTCTTACTTTTCCCTCTTTTTACTCCTCAGGAGCTGAATATGGACCTGTTTGCAGAGCGGTTTAAGACTAAAGCTCAGGGTCCTCCAGCAGACCTCTCCAAGATGAAAGTCAAAGCTAAGAAAGCTCCCACTAAAGTCTCCCTCCTAGAGGCCAACAAGGCCAAGAACTTGGCCATCACTCTTCGCAAGGCCAACATGAGCCCTGGTGACATCTGCACCGCCATTGAAATGTATGTACAGCATCCCTACATAACTGCATATGTGAGTTTAAACAGGCTGAGCTAAGAGCAGCAACATACCTCAGTATTGGTTCTGTAGTCCCTCTGCCTTAATCACAACTCCTCACCTCATTCCTTCGTGATGAAATGATAAAAAAGGGAAATGCTAAGGCTGCTTTCATACCTACCTCATTTGGTGCTGACAAATCAAACCAATCAAAATCAGTTGCTGCTGGTTAGAACACATTTTTCATTAACGTTCCACACTAAACAAGAAAATTGAACATAAAACTTGCTTTCCTGTTCTTGATGTAGGACGTCAGTACTGTACTGTCCGCACCGATTAAACATCTGACCCTTGAAAAACATTCCATTTTGAATGTGTTGTGTTTGTGACATCACAACTGTGAACACCTCTACATAGGATTTCCCATTCAGTCAACAGTAGTTCTGCACTCATTCAGGTTAAAGTGATGCAGAGAGTCGTTCCTGCAGTCTGTAGAGGACTTAATGCAGTGGAAGATTTGAGAAAATTATTAAACGTTGTACTGTTCATGGATGTTGGGAAGCAAACACATCAGTGTAAGCGTTCACACCTCTAAAAGGACATGCAAACAATATAAATGCAATCCAGGGAAAAGATAAAAGTCCTTTAAGTAATAACTGAAACTAAAGATGGCTGATGTTGTAGAACAGTCTCTGAAAGTTAATTTTACATTACCATTTCTTCGCTGTCAGAAACTTTTTTTACTTCCTTTTTTACATTATTTGAAAATGCCAGCTGCCCCTTACATAGTGTTGAAATTTCACGATGAATGGACCAATAGAAAATAGTCAAAAATATCTAATAAACAGATGAACAATTTTTTTCCTTCTCCTGTAAAGCTACCTTTTTGAGGATATTTTTCCCACAGCGGTGATACTTTCCTTGACTTGAAGGTGAAAACTTTGGAATCGCTCTCCTTCTTGCATTCTTTCTCAGGTATGATCAGCAAGCTCTGAGCCTGGACTTCCTGGAACTGCTGGAGCGTTTCATCCCATCTGATTATGAGCTGAAGCTGCTGCAGAACTATGAGAAGGAGGGTCGCCCACTAGAGGAGCTGTCTGAGGAGGATCGCTTCATCATGCGCTTTGGCAAAATCAAGCGCCTGGCTCAGCGAATCAGCACCCTGACCTTCATGGGAAACTTCTCTGACACGGTCAAACGCCTGCAGCCGGTCAGTACAGTAGTGATTGTGTGCACCCACATTAAAGTTATCTAGGTATTTTAATGTGTTAATGTCTTTTGTTCTTCTACCTTTTATTTTTACCACAGCAACTAAACTCCATCATTGCAGCATCCATGTCTCTCAAGTCTTCCACCAAGCTGAAGAAGATGTTAGAGGTAAGCAGCTGAATAAAGAATCACTGTGTATGCCCCCACCCAACCCACCCCCCCGCCCCCACACCGTCCCCCATCTTACTGTACATTTACACTGATAACTATCTTAAATATGTTTTCAAAAGAATCAGAAGAGACATCAGACATGGAGCTCTTCTGGAAAAAGGAAAAGGTCCCCACAAAGGTTTTTGGAAACCAAGTGCACCAGCACTTTCAGAACAGCCCTTTTTATATAATTCTTATACAGTCACCCTGTCCTTTTTACAAAGTTTCCATTCCATTTTAGTCCCCATTGTACTCAATTTCTTTACATTTCTTGGTTACCCTTACATCAAAATGTATATAATATCCTTTTTTTAAAAACCCGTCTCATCCTGCTCATACCTGGCCATCCTGTCCCTACAAGATCATCTTATATAACTTTCCATGTGAGTTCAGAAGTTCACTATAGCTAGAAGTTTCCATGCACACAGCCTATAGCCTATTTTTGTCCTGTATAACCTCTTTCTGAGAGGAATCAATATTCTGTTTTTAGTCAATACCTAATCTATTGATTAGTGATTAAAAGAGTATTTATTCAATTTTGCCATCAATATCTACTGGTTTGATGCAAATCAAATATACGTATATTGTAATTTTGTCTCATTTCTTTAGTTTATGGTGATTCTAATAGTAGTTTTTGCACTAAATTCAAATCTGTTTTAGATATATTTTAATGACACACAAAAAATGGAAAACATGCATAATTACATTATAATTTAGAGGAAATAGAATTTTTTTCTGCTGAATTTTACTACTGTAAAATCGTTTTTTGAGAGCCCAACAGTGGTCAGCAAGTATAACACTGAGAATTAAGTTAGAATGAATTAAGTTATAATACAGCCAGTGTGACTGTGGTGTGGTGATCAAATCTCAGGACAAATAACTCAAAATACAAACACACTTCCAAAAATGTTGGAACAGAAAGTAAAACTGTAATAAAAACAGAAAGCCGTTATTTATAAATCTACTTTGACCTGTATTTCAACAAAAACAGCACAAGGACTAAATGTTTTATCTTTTCAACGTCTATGTTTTTAGTAAATACACTAAAATTGCTGTCAGAACAAAAATATCTCCATTTTTGTCATTTTTTTTACTTAATTTAAAAGTGTGGCCCTTTACATTTGATCTAAATTTCTTGTTGAAAGGACCAAGAGAAATGGCCCAAAATGACTTGAAAAACAGTCTGGTTCCATTGACTTACATTAAAGGTGAAGCATTTTTTCCTTCTCCTGTAAAGTTACCATTTTTGAGATACAAGGTTTTTTGACAGCAGCGATATTTTTATTCTGAAATAGATGGCAACAAAATATTGCATAATAGTTGGAGGACAGGAACACTGTGAAATTTTCAGAAAGCATCTTGAATTGGTGATGCAATTCTGCTTAGATATAAAGGAGTGTCCAGGAAAGGCTGAGTCCTTTATAAGCGAAAATGGCTCGAGGCTTGCCACTTTGCAAAAATGCATCAGCAAAAAATCCAGTAATTTAAAAATAACTTTTCTCAGCAAGCACTTTCAAGGAGTTTAGTCATTTCACCCGCTACAGTGCATAGTATCATCAAATGATTCAGGGAACCCATGAAAACCTTTGAAAAACTGTTCGACTATGTTGTACTATGGACAGTATAAGCCACATGTCAACAGCGTCCAGAAATGCTGCCAACTACTCTGGGCTCAAGCTCTTCTGAAATAGATTGATGCACAGCGGACACGTGTTGTGGTCTAACGAATCCATCTTTCAGTTTATTTATGGAAATCATGGACGTATTTTCTGGACGAAATAAGAAAAAGTCCATCCTGATTGTTACCAGTGCAACATTCAAAAGGGGGGGGGGTGTTAGCAGGTAACTTGCAAATCTGTGAAAGCAACATCAACATTGAACACATTTTGCAGCAACCATATGATACTTTTTAGATGCAGGACACCCATACTTACTTCAACATGACAACACCGGACCACATCCTGCACGTTACTACAGCATGGCTGTATCATCAGGGAGTGGAGGTGCTAGATGGGCCTACTGGCATAGTATAGAACTGTCTCTCACTGACAATGTGTGTTTCAAAATATGACAACAACAGTTGTACAGCGGAAGACTTATATAACAGAAGAATGGCAAAAAATTAATCTTTCAAAACTAGATGAATTTTTGTCTTCAGACCCCAATGATTATATGCTGTTAAGAGGAAAAGTGATGTAACACGGTGAGTAAACTTGCTCCTGTCCCAACTTTTTTGGAACATGTTGCAGGCATCAAATTTTCAAAGAGTGTGTAGTTACAGAAGGCAATGAAGTTCATTAGGTAAAACATAAAATATTGTAAATATTGTAAACATAAAATAACCAAAATATACTGTTTTCTATTTTAACACAGGCCAAACAGATCCACTAATTTTAGTATTTCACATACTGTCCCAACTTTTTTTGGAATTTGTAGATCAATAACCTGAGACAATCACAAAAACATGTTAATATTGAATAAAACATCAAAAATATATCTAGTTTGCAATAGAGTCTAAATCAGGGGTCTGCAACATGTGACTCTTCTTCTGCTGCTCCACAGCAAAACTAGATTGTTTAGGTAACATTAAAATATTCATCCTTTGCAGTAAAATAAACTCTGCTGAGCATTTTAACACAGTTTTAGGAGTAAATGGTCTTAAACACTGGTCTTAAACACCTTTGACTGCTAATTCACCAAGTTTTGATATTACCCTGTGTGAATAATGTGATTCTTTTCTTCTTGAACTTTCTTTTAATGTGGACTTTCTTCTTCAGATCATCCTGGCCTTTGGGAACTACATGAACAGCAGCAGTAAGAGAGGAGCAGTTTATGGCTTCCGTCTGCAGAGCCTTGATCTGGTAAGACTAAACATTCTGTAATTCATTCTGCGTTTATATTAAAACCACCATTAGATTAGGTGTAACACACTGAAGGGTTATTTCCTAAAAATGCCTGGTAATTGGTGCTAAACATAATTAATTCAAGTGTGTTGTTTGAACAAAATAAGTCTATCATATTGAATGCATAAATATACACACATCAGGAAGATTATTCATGAAAAAAGAGGTCAAACACTGGCACAAAGTGGAACAGCAAGTATCAGCACAGTAAAAGGTAATTATATATTTCGCTGTTGTTGGAATAAAATCTTGTGTCTCCAAAGTGGTCACTTTACTGGAGAAAGAAAAACCTGCTTTACTTTTAATGTAAGTCAAAGGAACCAGATGTTTTTCCAAGTACTTTTGGACCATTTCTGTTGGTCCATTCATTATGAAATTGTCATACAATGCAAAGGACAACATGTATTTTCATATTATGACTTAAAATAACAACAAAATGGAGATACGAGGTCTTGTCCTGACAACAGCAATATATATTTCACTTCAAAAACATGTTAGGGTTACAATTTATATATATTTTAAAATGAAACAATACATTATTTTAACAATTACACCCTCTTGAGCCTCAATTTAGCAATATTGTTTTTAAAGTCAATTATATAGAATTCCAAGCATCACAGAAGTGTTTGTCCCCACAGCCATGTGTAAATTTTGAAGACAACAAACATTTTTCTGCTATTTTAACTACAATAATCTATACATGTCTATGGAATATATAAATCAAATGTCAGAAAGAAAACAAATTATAAAATATATAATGTTATAATATATATAAAGTTCCCCAGGAGTCGTGTAACTGGTGTTACCAAGAGACAAAAGATCTTGAAATAAAAATCATACCAATGACATCATTTGATTTCCTTTTACCTATTTTGTTAGGATCTATGAAGAAAAGCACATGATAAGTCTACTGTGTCTTTTCAGTTAACAGACATTTTATCATTTAGCTCATGAAGCTTTTCATTGACGTCACTGGTTTGACCTACTTTATTCTTAGGTAATTGTGAAAAAAATAGAAAACAAATGGATTAAATAACATATTTTAGTGGAAATTCCATGATTGACAACATTTGGTTTGATGCTCTGTGGCAGCTATCTTGTAAAACTCATATTTCATTAAAAATGTCACCGGTATTGCCTTTCTTATATGTAACACCAGTGACACTTGTGACACATAACACTTCCAGGGATAGCAGAAAAGATCACTACTAGCTTTAGCCCTTCACTTTATGGCTTTATGTTAGATACAAACTACGCTAACTGACTCCATCTCCCAACACGAAATGACTCAACACATACCTTTAAACCAAGAAACAACAACATTAACAACACAAATGACAACATTTAACAACATTTAGCGGAGGGGGCGGGGCATGCCGTGCCATTCTGTATACCATGCCTCTGAAACTCCTTCTGCGAACCAGGGCAAGTGTCAGTTCCACAATGTGTGTATGTGGGTGTGTGTACATGTGTGTAGCCACTAGGCTGCTAAGCCAGATCAGTTACACTTTCCCCTGCATTCATTTGTGCCCCCCTCTATTGGACATATGTGAAGTAAAACTAAAGGCTAATGTGAAGGTAACACTTGTCCACCCAACCTTACCTGAAGATTCCAGGACTATAATGGATCTTATTTTTTTCTCTCTCTGTCTGTCTTTCTAAGCTGTTGGACACCAAGTCCACTGATCGCTCTCAGACACTGCTGCACTTCATTGCACACATGGTGCAGGAGAAATACCCTGACCTGACCAACTTCCACTCTGAGCTGCACTTCGTGGACAAGGCTGCACTGGGTAAGAGCTTTCAACGCATCCAGAACACACTGACCAGTGACCTGCACTTCAAAATACAGGTTTCTTTAGGGTTCCTGGCTTGGACATACAGTCCATAGAAAGACCCTTTTATTAATATAGAGTCTTTACTTTATCTGCAGGATTTTTTGGACCTTAAATGGTTCTTCAAACTTGTATATCTCATTTACAAAATAAGTGTGATTGGCATACCTTTCTTTCTTGTAGTGTCTCTGGACGGCGTGTTGCAGGACGTGCGTGCTTTGGAGCGAGGGATGGAGGGAACCAAGAAAGAGTTTCTGGTGCAGGATGACATCCCAGCACTGAAAGAGTTTGTCAAGGTCAACAGTGACCCACTGGACTCGCTCGTTAAAGATGGAAAGACAGCACAGGTCAGACAACATAAAGACACATACATCACTATCTCTAACTGTATCATTTATATTAGTTCTTCTCAAACCACACCTTAGGGCCTACCATATGGCCCACCTTTTCAATCTAACTTAACTCCCAGTATTCTTGCACTGGGTGTTCAATGTTGTTAATTTTACTGGTCATGGTCATCTGGTGGGCCTGGAGGACTGCATTTCAAAAACAATGACCCATTTGACTTGTTTTCACAAATTGTCAGTTTTACTCAGAGCTTTCTCCTCCACTCCTCTAGGAGATGTATGTGTCAGTGGTGGAGTATTTTGGAGAGAACCCAAAGACCACCCAGCCCTCCCAGTTCTTCCCTATCTTTGTCAGATTCATCAAAGCATACAAGGTGAGTGATTACTGTTATATAAAGTGTTGTTCTACTGTAAATGTGAAAGGTGTATTCAATGCATTAGACATCATACAGCAGATATTGCCATGCACTTTAAAACAATGTTCCCAAAATTGACCTAGAATATACTACCTTTAATTTCAGCCTTACACACACACACATATATATACATATATATATATATATATATATATATATATATATATATATATATAAAAGTGTGGTACTTTAAAGAACCATTTTTATAAGTAAGATGTGTGTGAAAAACATTTTTAAAGTAAAAAGAACGCACATATCTTTGTACTCACAAATATCTTTTTAAACATGGTTCTTTTGGTAACCAAAATGGATCTTTGATAACACTGCTCTTTAGAGAACCTCATGTAGCACCTTTTTTTTAAAGAGTGTGGCCTAGAACTTTTATATCACTTAAACATTATGAAGATATTTAAACTTTACAAAGGTCCTTTTTGGCGCTTTATGCAACCATTTTTTAAGGAAAAACCCTTGAAGAGTGTAGGAATTTTCTCAGCTCTTTCCTGGTTTAGACAATAAAAAGTAGCTTATTTTATCAAAGTTTTTATACAACAAATGTATACAATATGTACTATTTTCTCTAGACATCTCCAGTAGCTTCTACTTTACAGAATGAATAAAAAAGTATAATAAACAACATTGAAAATAGCACAGAACAGGTGAAATGCTAAACTACGCTGTCAGCTGTTTTAATGATTTCATGTCTCTGTCTGTGACAGCAAGCAGAGCAGGAGATCGAGCAGAAGAAGAAGCAGGAGAGTGCTGCTGAAGAGCAGTCAACCCCCTCACCCAAAAAGAAAGACGGCACGCCACAAAAGGTCAGACTAATATTCCCTTTTCCTTTGCTCCTGTGTCCTTTATCTCCCTCTTTTATTTTGAGTTCCTGTGAACACTCTTAAAAATAAAGTTTCCCATATGGTTCTTGGCTTAAACGCACAGCTCTTGGAAAAATATTATAACTGAAGTTTGGTGGGGAGAAATCCCTTCTTCTTCCAATCTAATGCCCTATAAATTCACATCCCTTTACTTCTGTTCGCAATCACCACCGTCAAACCCATCTCCTCCCTGTTCCTCAGTCCTGCATCAGTCCTCTACAGCTATGAGGGGATCTGACCTTCTAGCTAAAGGCAGAAGCTGCCTAGACCTTCAGCCCAAGTTCTGAGTTCTCCCCGCTCCCTCAATCAGTCTTCCTTAACACTACCACCACTATGTTGAATGCATGGTTGCAACTCACAAACAGTCTTTAAACTTTAAAAAAACCTTAATAACCATCAAGGATACCACAGCAACAACCTAGCAGCACCATAACAAACACTTGGAATACCATTGTACCCATCTGGCAACACCCTAGCACCCATTTGGGAATTGTTTATGCTGCACAGTCCCTCTCATGTGACTTGTGTCACTTTTCTAGTTTACAAAATATCATTTTTAAAGAACCACAGATTCATTGTGTCTTTATGGGAATGAAAAGTGGTTCCTCTGAGGCTTCACATCAAAGAAGAATTTTTGGCATTGTTGTTTTTATGAGAGACTGAAATGACACATACATGGCAGAAACAGTTGACTGACTTTACTGTTCTGTTTTGGTGTAACTTCTCATTTCCTGTGACCATCATCCTCCGTCAGGGTCCCATGATGCCCAAGATGCCTCAGATGGACCTAATAGCTGAGCTGAAGAAGAGGCAGGTGAAGGCACCAGTCACGGATGGTGCCATCGAGGGAATCATCACAGGTAAATAAGAAAATAACAGGAAAATAAGAGCTTAATTTAAACTATATGATGTGAATTGTGAATAATATGATATATGACAGGAAGATCAGTTATCGAGGTAAAAAAGGTCCATTTTGATTTTGACCTTACAAATATTGGTGTCAATGATAATATAGTATTTTTCTAATTACTTAGCACTGGTTTTAAAAGAAAATCACTGGTATCACCATCCTCTGCTAATGTCCTTCTTTCTCTCCTCCGCTCTAGTTTTCATTTATCACATTTTATAATGACTTTCTGGAAAGAAATCTCAAGGGGTCAAATTTTATACAACCTGATTGGTTTTGGGGTTTTCATGTTGTCTACTACAACCAGGGTCATGTCACGAGATTGACTTGACAAAGCAAGCCCCTTTACCTTCTTTAAAAACCAGTCTAGTTGTTTTGGGTGTACATTTGGGGTCATTGTCTTGTTTGTTTCTTGGTTGAGGCGATTCAGTTCTCCTCCAATATGTCCCAGTTCATTACTGCAGTCTTGCTTTCTTTGTTGACGAGCAATGTTCCAGTACTATTTGCAGAGAAGCAGCCCATATCATGATGCTCCCACCTTCATACTTCACTGAGGTTATGGTGTCCTTAGGATCATATGCACAACCTTCTCTCCAAGCATGACAAGCTTAAATATTTCCAAAGAGTTCTGTTTTTGTTTTGTCTGATCAGAGTACATAGTTTGCACGGGGTGAAGGAGTGGAGATGATTGAGATGCAGTTTAGTAGCTGTTTAGTGATGTTGTCACTGAAGAAGCTCCTTCACCTTCACCATAGTTACTACTTGTTGCATGAAATCTTTCCAACCAATGGCAACATCTGTTATAATGATGCTTAATGCAATTGGTGCAAGAACATTTTGCACCATCAATATCTAGAACTCCATTTCTGTAAATGCAGTGTTCCTATGAATGTATGGGCTATTTTCCATTTGGAGTAGGAATTCAGGTAAATACATTTTCATGCCAAAACTAAATAATCTTAATATGTCCAATATTAAGTTCAGTAAGGTCCAGTAAAATGTCCAGTGCAAAAAGGAGAGCTTAATTCCAAACATAGTTTACAGTCACTGGTGTTGTATGAATACAGTGACTGTGACTCCAGTGACATTCTGGTTAAAACTGACGATTTTGTAAACTGACACTTTGGTGGTCAGGTGACCTTGTGCAACTATTTAAAATCAGTAATAAAAGTGATATTTGCCATTATTTTGGCAAAAAATGTAAATACCCAGCCATTAATGCACATAACAACAGTGACACATAGATGTTATGTACTGCCTGATAAAATTGTTAATAAATGAATTAAATATGGTGAGCAAGTGTGGATTCACCTTGCCTTGAGCTGCTTTCAAATAGAGAATGACCCGTATAGTCCACCCCAAGTATTTAACCGCATTTCTTCTCTCTGTGTTTTGTTTTGTTTTGTCAGACTTGCGAAATTCACCATACCGGAGAGCAGATGGCCGAAGAGCAGCCCAGCGACAAGACAACTAACGCAGTGTTTGTTATTCAATCTCACACATTCACATGCCAATATATACCTGCCTACACAACAGTGTTATAGTCCTCAGTCTTATTATGCTTATGCAATGATAAGACATTTTTAGACCGTCTCATGTGGTGCCACTAGCAAAATATAAAGAGCAATGTATGATACAGAGCAGACAAACACACACTAACAATACACACACACCATACACTCACTCACACTCACACACACATACTTTTTTATGTACTGTCAGTCATTTAAACCATTTAATATTGCTGTATATAAGCCCAAAAGACATCATTTACACTGTATGCTAACCTTATATTTACCACTTAATACTTTAGGACCTATAAACTACTGTGCCTTTTTACAGCTTTGCTCACATTGACCAAAAAATCAGCCAAAGTATTTTCAAAAAGACAGCTGTCATTTTTACAACATTAAAACACAAGAGTGATGTTCAGTGTCAGTGTTATATGGTGAATTTCCGAACAAAGAAGCAGCACTTAGATTTTAGCAGCTGCTGAAATATTTGTAAAGAGATGTTTTTGAAAGAGATGTGAAAGATGTGTGAGGTCATTTTTACAAAGAGGCCAAAGAGATAATCACATGTGACACAAGTGACACTTCTATTTAAATAGCTGTATATTTAAGGCCTAAAATCTGATTCAGAACCATTTGTCTCCTACATGCTGTATGCTAACCTTATACATCTAACATTTATTACTTTTGGATTTATGGTATCTACTTTTGGCTCAACTCTGCCTTTTTTAAACTTTGTATTAATACTGCCAAACGTCATAACGGCAAAGTGTTTGTAAAAAGTGTTTTTAATTGAAAAATGTCTTTGAGATGATTTCTACAACATTAAACATAAAGAGCTAATAAAAATCAGTCTCAGTGTTACATTGCTGCTGCTTTATTGCTCTGCCGAGTGCCACTTTGCATGATATTTTGGATCACTGGATCCTTTTGGATCTTATTTATATTTGTCCATGGCAACACTACAAAAAAGAGGTTCATTCAAGCGTGTTTTAAACTAAATACACTATATTGCCAAAAGTATTTGTTCGTCTGCCTTCACACGCATATGATCTTGAGTGACATTCCATTCTTAATCCATAGGGTTTAATATGATGTCGGCTATAACAGCTTCAACTCTTTGGGAAGGCTTTCCACAAGGTTTAGGAATGTGTTTATGGGAATTTTTGACCGTTCTTCCAGAAGCGCATTTTAGAGGTCAGACACTGATGTTGGACAAGAAGGCCTGGCTCACAGTCTCCACTCTGATTCATCCCAAAGGTGTTCTGTCAGGTTGAGGTCAGGACTCTGTGCAGGCGTGTCAAGCTCTTCCACACCAAAGTCGCTCATCCATGTCTTTATGGACCTTGCTTTGTGCACTAGTGCGCAGTCATGTTGGAACAGGAAACTGTTCCCAAAAAGTTGGGAGTATGAAATTGTCCAAAATCTCTTGGTGCTGAAGCATTAAGAGTTCCTTTCACTGGAACTAAAGTGCCGAGCCCAACTCCTGAAAAACAACCCCACACCATAATCCCCCTGCCACCAAACTTTACACTTGGCACAATGCAGTCAAACAAGTACTGTTCTCCTGGCAACCGACAAACCCAGACTCATCTATTGGATTGCCAGATGGAGAAGCGTGAAACAGTTACAAGTATACTAATCTTAGTATACTTACTACATGTACTTGGTGTACATGTGAAATATAAGTGTACTTGGGAAATATACTTGAACTTAACTTTACTTAATAAAATGTGCAGATCTGAAAACATCCACAGTTGTTTCTGTCCATCCTTCCACTGTGAGAAGGCAACTCAGCACTACAGGTCTGAAAGGATGTGTTACTGGATCTGTTACTGAGAAAAGGAGACACACACATCAAAGAGACACACACATCAAACAAGCTGCTAAACTTTGGAGGTGTGGAAAAATGTGTGCAGATTTATTTGAAAAGCTGACAGTGAGTCTCCTGAAAAGAGCAGAAAATGCAATAAAAGTAAAAAATGGATTTGATAAATACTGAAAAATGTGATATCATATTTAGTATTTGGGGCTTCTGTATAATTTTCTGATAAATGTATGTTTTCTGCTTTTTCTTGATGCTAAACAATGAGTAACTGATACTTTTGACTGGAAATTAAATAAATGAATCATGGTCTCTGACTGTTGAACAGTACTGTATATAAACCCATGACAACTAAAATTCATATTTAAAATGGTTATTCTCCTGTTGTATATGGTGCTTTAAAGAACCCTTTTAAATGGGTTCTATATAGCTCCAAAAATGTTTCCGTTATTGTTATGGACTGAACATTTTCCTCAGCACTGTATAAAACTCTTATTGCTAACAGTGCACCACTTATTTTTTCCTCTATCTGGCCCTAATCCTAACCCTAACCTTAACCTCAACCCAAAATCTAATCCTGACCCTAACCCTGGCCCTAATCCTGACCCTCATATGTTTTTGACGTTACTGAGAGTGTTGAGTGTTTCATCTACTCCCATGCGCTCAGAGTGATTTGTCCCTCAATAATGAGCCAGTGAAGCAGAGCTGTAGAAGAGAGCTGAAGTTTATTAGACACACAACCACAGCAAGTATGTACAAAAGAGTTCAGCTCTCTGATTCTCTTATAGGGGAAATGTCACATTTCTCACAAAGTTATCATCATTGGCATCCACACTGATAAACTTTAGTCTTTTTTTCTCCAGTATAGGTGTCTATATTTATACATTTATCTTATTTATGTAGAGATCTATAGTTTCGAGTTGTCGGTATATCACACTATTCTATAGATGGTGGGGGGGGGGGCACGCTGGGGTTTGTGGGGGTCGCACCGCGCGGTCGGTGGGTCAATGGCGGCGGAGGTGAGTTCACCTGGCTGAACCACTCTACACACTCAGCACCTGTCAATCATATCTGGTCACCACGTCACCACAGATTACAGTAAGATCGGACATGCCTGTGCCACGAAAATTTCTGATGTATAAAAAGTAGTTTTTTTTCTTCCTACTTTAACTCTACGCTTGTAAACCATTTATATCTTGTGCCCTTCTCTTGTATCTCTTTTTTTCTGATAAAACATGTAGACAACTTTTTTTTTAAACAATGGCACCGTGCGACTGTGTTTAGAATATACATGCATTGCTATTCTTTTTTCATATATACCTTAGAACTCCATCTTTTTTAGATAAAACTTTTTTTCTGGACATAACATTTTTGTATAACTCTAAGAATGATGCTTTTTATTTACATATACTTTTACTATTAGTCTATTTTTTTAGTTTACTTTGATGCCAAGATTCTGTAACATCCACACGGTCAAGTAAAAGTTTCCTAAAAGGGATAAAATTTGACTACAGTAATCTACAGAAACTTCCATATTCATTCCATAGTTCATAAACATGTGCTTTCATTGCTTATACTAGTGTGCTATAAGGACAGGACATAACTAGCCAGCAGCAGAACCTTAACCCAGCTACCTTCCTCACTCTCCTACAGGTCAAGCGCTTCTGTTTTTAAAAGAGTGGACGGAAAGTGATGGTTTGCCCCAAATCAGTGAGTACCTGCTGTCTGAAAGAGAGAACAGGACACCGCAGTACCACTTGTCCACCACAGGGCGCATGCAGTTCAATGCAATTTGACATTTGTTTAAGTTCTTGCACCAGAAAGGACACAAATGACCAGTTCTCCGCAGAGGACATTACAGATTAGGGCTACAGTAAGTGCAGAAACAGTGCTCACAGTTTCAAGCTTCACCCCAACGCATAATTTCGTTTTTTTCTGTTGGCAGGTAAGACATAGAAACCCAAAGAAATAAAAACCAAACCGAATCAAATAAGAGCCTCAGATTCACCCCACATTTCAAATACAAGAACTAATATAAAATTCTTATTAACAAAACTGCTAATCACACAATCTAAAATGATACCAACTCTATATTACATATGATAAGTACTGTACATTTAGGTAAATATATATTCAACTCAATATATAAAATGTCTTTTCTCATGAATAAATAATTAGCTAGTATGATATAGATTTTCTTAGAATTACAAAAAAAAAGAAAAAAGGGAAAAAAACGTATAAAGGAAGTTCAGTTAATATTAAACAAAAAGATGACAATGTAAAGCTTTGCATGATTCATTTTTTCTGTTATCTGTATTTCATACGCAGTTCTAGCTAAATTACGACTGTATACTGTGGGCTCCCATTGGAAAGTGAAATATAACGTTATATTAATTACATACATTTTGTCAGGATTTAGAATGCCACCTGAGCAGGGGGCTAGATTTAATCAGTGTGCAGAACACCAGGCCTGTGTGCTGTATGTGTGGATATGTAAGAATCTGCCTCGATTGAACACAAAGTCCTTCCCATTTTCATCACTGGAAATTTGTGCACATTTTCTCGGACCCTCCCGCAGCCCTCCAGGGTTTAAGAATATTAAAAACTCCTTTTTCGCTCTGCTTGGTTCTGCTCTTTACTCTGGGGAAAGAGGGAGAGAGCGAGTAGCGGGAATGGATGTCATGGTCAGTGCTGTAGTTCTAATTTTTTTTTTTAGCTGCTCAGCGTCTCCAGCAGGGCATGAAGCCCACTTGTGCCTCCCAAGACGAGCACAGCGCTCCGAATTAGGAGCTTTTTTGTGGATTTGGCTGTGATCACTGCTGCATGAATAAGCAAATTTCTTGTGTGTGGCTTAACTTTCTTAAACTTGCCGTCTGAGAGCCTTGTGAGCCGCAGCAGAGCTATTAGCATAATGCTAACTTAGGTGACTATGAACATGTAAACTTCATAGTCTTTCCATTCCATTAAAATATTAAGTACATTTTAAGGAGGTTTCCTTCATACATTTTGGGCTGGGGGGAACATGGGCAGGTGGTCATGTCTATGCTCTGCCCACAAATACGTTCTTTCATAATAATTGTTGAAAAAGCTTTATAGAATCAGTACACCCATAACACTTAATTCATAATCACCAGATCACTATCAACAACTAATCACAATTATTTTTGTTGTTTACAATTATTTTCACAATTGTATGTTTACATTGCCACAAACATTGTGAACAGGATGTGTTTTCTTCATGTTGGATTTGAGGCAAATATGCAAATAAAAAAAAAGCAGAAAATGCATTATTGACACGTCATGTGTCTTAAGAAAACAAACAAAGCTAAAATATCTTGTTTGTTAACAACACCTTTAGGTGGCGGCACTAGTGATGTTTGTTTATTTGATGTTTGCTAATTACACCTTTGGAGGGCAGCTGTATGTTTGTTTATTTGATGTGTGTTAACACCAACTTTAGAGGGCGACAGTGAGTAATGTTTGTTTATTTGATGTGTGTTAACACCACCTTTAGAGGGTGACAGTGAGTAATGTTTGTTTATTTGATGTGTGTTAACACCACCTTTAGAGGGCGACAGTGAGTAATGTTTGTTTATTTGATGTGTGTTAATACTACCTTTAGAGGGCAGCGGTGAGCAGTGTTTGTTTATTTGATGTGTGTTAACACCACCTTTAGAGGGCGACAGTGAGTAATGTTTGTTTATTTGATGTGTGTTAACACCACCTTTAGAGGGCGACAGTGAGTAATGTTTGTTTATTTGATGTGTGTTAATACCACCTTTAGAGGGCAGCGGTGAGCAGTGTTTGTTTATTTGATGTGTGTTAACACCACCTTCAGAGGGCGACAGTGAGTAATGTTTGTTTATTTGATGTGTATTAATAACACCTTTGTGGTTTGTTTATAACACCTTTGGAGGCAGCATTGAGTAAAGGCTGAATTATACTTTTACAGAAGAGCATATAATTCTGCAGCTGGTGCACAAGTGAACACGTTAGCATTTATAGAGATTTCAGACATGCGCCTGTAGAAGTGAACCAGCTTAGCAAATCTCCCTGCACATTCATTCATTTTGAAAAAAGTGAGCGCCAAGCTACAAAAAGTCTGATGTCCATGTCCACGCATGGCCAGCACATGGGGTCAACGTTACTACAAATTTGTTGCTGCTATAAAAGAATGATAAAACTTAGCAACCCCTTACCTAGCAACCGTTGCTATATAAGAATTTGTGTGCGGATCATGGAGTTGTGCAGGCCTACTAAAATGACAATTACATGCACCCTCACACCTACACGTACATACGCTAAAGACTCTCAACACATAATTTGCAGGCGTCTTCAGTGTTTTGTACCCTGAGCCGCTAGAGTCTATAAGCCTAAAACAGTGCCACTCAAGCCCCTCGACTCACTCTGCAAAGCTGCTTGAGACCCCACATCAAGAGCTCTCTGGAGTGAAGGCTGCAAAAGTGATACTTCATCTACGTCAAGTTTTGAATGCTTAAAATTAATAATAATATTGAATACCCATTTAATAAAGTTTTCAACAAAGCTTCTGCTCACTATTCAATATTCATTCATATTCAGTACCATTTACTGAAAAATATTCATTATTCTTAAAGCATACTTAAATAAATATGTGCTCATTATTCAATTGCAGTATTTTAAATTTAATAAATACGTTCTCAATTTTTGGCCAAAATATATTTTTGTAGCTATTTTCAATTGTAAAGTACAGAACAAAACTATTGTGCTGATTTAAATTGTCTATATTGTGCTGTATAGGTAGTTTCTCTAGTCACATTTTATGTATTCAGTATATTTAAAAAAATAACTCTGAATTCTGGTAAAATATATGATTCATGATCAAGTCAGATCATTATGAGGTAAAAGATTTGCACCAGCAGCCTACTATTAGTTCAGTGAACTTAAAATTTTGGGAAAGCTAGGTTGCTAACTATGCTAACTACATACTACAGACTTCTGCAAGGACGAGCTAAAGCCAAAGCTAAAGCTAGAGGGTGTAATTAAGCCGATTCCTCTTGTGGGACAGGAAAAGCTGGAGACTCAACACTTCCAGCCTCAACTATCCTGCCGAATCAGCCGTGAGATGCTGAGCATGAATGCTAATCTCTCCGCCGGCAGCCTGCTGCTAACACCGGCCCACTCACGCCATTGTTTTCATCCCTGCGCCAAGATGAATCCATTTCAAAGGTTCATTCTGTCAAACAGCTGAACAGAAAACTACCCTCATTCTCTTCACTGTCTGTTGTTCTTTTGCTCGTTCTCTCTCTCTCTCTCTCTCTCTCTCTCTCTCTCTCTCTCTCTCTCTCTCTCTCTCTCTCCCTCTCTCTCTCTCTCTATCTCTTTCTCACCATGAGTTCTCTGACAGGAAATCTGCAGGCCATGTCGATGACACAATGGCTGTTTAATACTTATGACCCACAGCAAGAAAGCCATGAGCATGTGTGTGTTTGAGTGAGTCAGTCACGAGGTTAAGAGCAGACAAAAAGATAGCTGAGGTTAACCAAGGACTCTGTCATAGAGATCAAAGAGCACAACAGCTGAGACAAGGCGCTTCTGACTCTTGACCTCGAGGTCTGCAAGCACACAGTGATGTCACGATCATGAAATTTTACTTGATTATTTGCTGCCACATAAATAACTGCAATTAAAACGTCTTATTGTTTGATGTATACAGCTAGTGAAGCAGAAGTCTTGAACCGCAGTCACACAGGACTGCCACCTTGCTATTTTCTTTGTGGGGGTGGAGCAAAAGAGGGGCAAATACAGGGGGTCCTGGTCTGAGGTGTTTTTGGGGAGAACAAAGTTCAGTAAACAGTTATCATTTGCTGTGAGTGACAATCAACATTATCTTTACTGAGAAACTTTACAATTTTTTTTAGAAAGGAAACGCTACAGCTCGTCCTCGTCCTGTTAGATGATGATTTTGAGGTTTCGTGAATTTGCAGGGTTAAAGTTCACCAAGATGAGTTAGCTGTAAAGCGAACTTTATGTTAAATTTGTGTTTTCGCTTCTTTCCTATTCCAGAGAATTGACTTTTACGGCATTTGGTGTGAGTGTAGCTTAAAGTGGCTAACTGGTTGTTTAGCCATCTTGCTGTCTAGTTATCGATACTTGGTAGCTCAAATGAATACATAAGACTCACTACACCCCTCTAGAGGTTGCATTAACATACATTAAATAAACAAATGTTTGACCTTTGAAGGTGTTATAGCATCAGTTAGAAGTTTTGTTCTTTTTATAGGACCGAGTAACTGAACTGTGACATGCATTTGCCTCAGTGTAACACATAGAAACACACCCAATTCACATTCTGTATGTTGTGAAGTCAACATATTGCGAAAGCTAACAACTGTGGTAAATAAGTAGAGACAGCTCAATTCATTGCAATCAGGCGATTGTGAAATAATTGTGACAAGCCTAGTCATCAGTTGATGTACTTGTGAGTGGCTGCTAGCGAAGTGTTTCCTAAATCTTTCATTTTCACCAACAGGCCTCTTTTAACCCTTAGAAGTTACAGTTATTGTCAGCACGAACATTTTCAATATCATTTCTCACTGAAAAAGCAGAGAAATCCTGTGGAGTTTTCACAACATTATACATGTGGCAATTAAACAAGGCCAAGGCTGTGAATTAACACATCAATGCAAAATATAACTTCCTTGGTCAAAACTGTTCGTACTGTGATGGTATTATCATCCAATTGTGTTCGCTCTGCATTACATAGCTTAGCTTTTCTCTACTCAAGCACACTGGACTAAGCTCAAGAACAGGCTTATAATCATCTAATGATATGGTGAGCAGGGAAAATACAAAACTATGTAGAGCAGGCGGAACTCCAAAGCACCATTTCAGTTCTGTTTTCACATGCCCTCACTGGCTTGACCTCACAACTCCATGTAGTGTAGCATTTTACGGTGCTCCTTACTAGCTAAGCAAACTTTATAATACATGTTTGAGACGTTTGAACATAAAATACATAAACTTCATGAAAGTTTATCTTTATCTGGCTTTAGAATGAGAAATGTGGTGTGTTTCCTTTTTGTTTTTGCTAGTGATGTGTAACTTATCTTGCTAGTCAAGCTAAGTGATGCATTGCTAGGGCCAACAAAAAAGAAAGCAACACACTATGTTTTTCATTCTAAAGCCAGATAGAGCGATTTTTCACAAAGTTTGAGCGTAAAGCACATACACTTTTTGAAACATTGGCTTTAGAATGAGAAATGTGGTGTGTTGCCTTTCCTGTTTGTTTGTGCTAGCGGTGCATCACTTAGCTTCTTAACTAGCAAGCTAGCAAAAGTTACCTCAGCAGTCATGTACTACAGAAGGAGTTAGCTACATTATTTTCAGTTTGAACACAGCAAATGAAATACTGGAGATAACAAATACTAAAGTCTTTTCTAAATGAGGTTTGAGAGCCAGTTTGCCAGTTTCTGGGCAAATGCTTCTGCTGAAGTTCCACACTTATGCAGCCTTGAGTGTTTACGCCTCCAAGCAGTCATCTAACAAGCTTACTGAGCTAACACAGTAAAGGAATGGACGTTAAAATGGCATCTCCAAGGGCAAATGGTGAGGCGTCAATGAAGGCATGTTACAAACAACTGAAACATGATACAGTTGGGAAACACTGTGCTAGCAAACCAGCCTGATTTTACCCTCCACAGAAGAAACTACTAGAACATTAGACCCCTTTCTGGTTGACTTATTAGGAGAAGCCACTGAGCAGGCTAATGCTGTTGAGTGCTCAACAAAGCTTCAGTCCACATTCGCACATCGAAGACTCATCCATCTGTGTTTCTACATCTCCATTAATCTGAAGCTTCTCACTGCGGCAGTTTCAGAGAATAAAAATTAAGTGTTTGTGCCAAATCTTGTGCAGATTGTCAGATACAATCAGAAGATTTCTATTGTGTTTTTTTCCCTCTATTTATGTCCAGATTTTGTGGTTTGTGCTTTTTGTGCAGTGACCACATCACAAATGTTATAGTAATGCAGCTCAAACGGCCTTTGCGCAGACAGCTCTCTTAAGGCATGTTATCTGGGCCAAATCCATCAGTCTCAGAGCCTCCTGCTCTTTCTGATTGGACCACATCCGAAGAAGCTGGCCAAACTGCCAGCGTCCCACAATCCATCTGTCGCTGCAGCAACCTTGTGCCAAGTAACAAAATAAGGAATAATGACAAACTAGCTGTACTGAAAGCCATTCTATCTGTGTGTGGTCTGAAGATGGAATGTGTTGGATTGGGGCAGTGAGGTGTGCATATAGGAGGTATCGATCATCTACTATATAGAAAAACATGACTATACTTTGTATTTCTTTTCCATCAGTTTAAAAATGTCACTAGGATGATAGCACCAGTTTTGTTTAGTGTTATTACCCAGAGGAAATGGTTCTGGAACTCAAGATGCTGATTACAGTTTTGTTTTTGCTGTTTTGTCTTTCTTTTTTTTCACATTCTGTCATTTTAAATATTTATATGACTGATAAAAATCTGAACACACACAGACTACTACTGTACTGACTTCTTCGATTATTATTGCAGACTCTACTTGGAATCGGACAGTTTCACAGTCTAGCTATTATTACACTTGATGAGAAAATCTACTGGACTTCACGAGGTCTCCAACATGTGAGATTTGGCAAACAGACTGCAGGGTGGGCATAGAGTCGTTTTCCTCGGCAGCGGTATGCTGGCCTTGTGGTGCTATGGAGCTCTAGGCTGGAGACTCCAGGGAGTGGATGTCCAAGCCCCTCTGTGGGCTCCTTGCTTGGGGATCTGGCAGTACGGCTGAGTGGCTGGATTTTAGGAGGATCCAGATGGGAGAAAAGCAGGTCTGTGATGAGGGACACATGATAGCATGCTATCAAAAATAAAGGTGACAAAAAGGTTCTTTGGAGTGACACCATAGAGGAACCACTTTTGGTTCCCCCAGGAAGGTTCTTTATTGAACCAAGGGGCAGACTGACTAAAAGACGTGGTAATTACCCATGGTCTATAGACAGTGGCCCGTTTAGAGGGTTATCTATTAAGAATGTTCAGGCAAATGAACCCAGGCACAACCTTCATAATGAACATATGACCAGCTCAATATAAACCCCTCCTGACCTTTTTGAATGGAAGCCTGATTCCAACAAGTAGGAGAAAAAACACTGTGTTTGTAATTGATACTTTTCCCTCTGTTCTTTCTGTCCATGTTTTTACTTTTAATATCTATGGGATAGATTTTGTTACTATTCGTTCAGTGAACTAAAAATTTAGCTACATAAGACTTCATGAGACTTCTGCAAGGCTAAGCTAAAGCTAAAGCTAGAGGATGCTGTAATTAAGCGGATTTCCCTTGTGGGGAAAAGCAGGAAAAGCTGGAAATCTAGCACTTCCAGCCTCAACTATCCTGCTGAATCAGTTAGGAGACACTGGGCATGAGTCAGTATCAATAAGTCATTATTCAGAATTTCAAGAAGTCAAACATGAGGCACATTTTGACTTGCTGCTGCCAGGAAAAGCTTCTGTTTTATTAAATGGGCGTTTCTGATCAACAGCAGTTCTAGTCATGTTAGCACCAGAAATACGAGACGTTTTCACAGGAGTTACAGTCATTATTCACTATGTCTACTATCAGGTTAGCGGGAGTCGGTGGTACATTATAATAATCTCCCCCCAGTATTTTGCGCTTTGAGAAGGAAACTCTTAAAACGTATATACAAACAAATTTTGCAACAGCTCAAAATGTTAGCAGATTTTCTCCCAGTAGTGATCCAAAGAACTGTTTTTGGCACCTTTATTTTTAAGAGTGCAATGGTGTGTAGGCTGAAGTCAGCATCTCTCCAGTGCAAAGTATAAAGGGTGTTTGATGTAGTTATAGCTGAGGGAAGATGCAAGAGAAGAATTTCTTTAACCTCTTAAACTCCAGATGCCAACCAGCAGGTCCAGAGTTCCATTGTTGACCCATGACTTTATAATAACTCTGATTTCCGTGCAGATATTGAATAACGCACCTTTGAATGTGGACACAGGAAGTGTAAGAGGTTTAAGTCAATTGCTGATCGAAAGTTTGCTCCATTGCTCTTTTACCCTGCTGTGGATATCCTTGCTGTTGAGGCTAAACCCTTTAGCAGCTGCATCTTTTCACTGCATAAGGCTGGTGGGAAAAAAGTCAAGCAATGCACAAGTATGTGTGGGTTTGGGTGAGTGAGTGATGATCAGGCAAAAACATCCTTTCATTCTTTGAAGGTGCATCCTCACTGCATGTTAGCACTTGAAGCAGAACTAGCCACAGCTTTGCTAGCTTCTTTCTCATCCTTGCTAACCTCCTTGTCCTGCGATAGGCTGCGGGTGGCCAGGGGCTTGAGAGCCAGTGAAGAGAGGCTAAGAGCAGAAAAAGGGGAAGGGAAAGAGGAGGGGGAGGATGGAGAGGTAGGGGATGTAGGCGAGCGGCCATTGGACACTGGAAGGGGCAGTGTAGCCGAAGTGTTAGCGCGCTGTTCCCGGAGTAGCCGGTGGTGCCTGAAGGTGGAGGACAGCAGCAGGGCCTCAGCGGAGAGGCTGGTGGTGGCTGACAGGCTGGCTAACAGAGCTTTGGCGTGGCTGGAGGAGGACAGTGCCCCCTCTTGGGGGTACTTACGGAGGCCCGATGGCAGCCGGCCTGAGAAGCTAGCAGCCCGGGTGCTGGAGAGTAGATGGTTGGATGCTGAAGGGTCCCCCAGAGCCTATGTTCAGCAGGGAGTGAAGGAGTGGAGAGAAGAGCGAAAAGAAAGAAAGAAGGAAGTGAGGAGATTGGACTGTTCTTTCATTGTCAAGGGCCTGGCTAAAATTTGGTAGGGCATTGGGCATATTCTTCTTTGTTTATTTGTTGTTTATTTTTATTTTTTTCACAGACAATCAGTCACACACACAAATGTGGACATGTAGGCCTGGTGGTTGGGTGTACAGGGGACAGTGTTGGGGTGGAGGGTGGTATAGACAAGGCCTAGTAGGGTTGGCTTCAGTGAGAGAAGACACTGAAGAAGCAGATAATACGAAGAAGAAGAAGAGGAGAAAGAGTAAGAGAGAGAGGTGGTCGGACGAGCCTGGTTCAGATCAGGTCGTGTTGTCTCTCTTCTCACTGCTGCGAGGGTCACGGGGTCAGGGGTGTCAGGTTGCCATGGGGACACAGTGGTGAGAGCATCATCGCCGTGGAGATGATGGCAGGTCACGGTGAGGATGAGGAGGATGAAAGAGGGAAGGGAAGGAAGAGCAGGGATGGAGGGATAAAGATAGAAGACAGAAGACAAACATCGGTTAGTATCAACCATGCATGATGCCAGGCAGGTGCAGTAAACATGGCATGTAGTTTCACAAGCCAGACATCTACGTATTGACAGATAGTGGGTAGGTTTCATTGCTCAATGTGGCCAAGAACTGTCCACCTGGACAGGAAGAGGGTGCTTGACTGACATGCAAAATCTGTGCTTTAGTGTGATGTGTAAAAGTGGGTATTTGTTCACAGGGTGCTACAACAAAAATAGACATTGAAACAAAGTCCCATGGGCAATATCTTGTTTTCTTGTGGTTCACTGCTATCATCAAAACTCATCAAACTAAAAAACTTGTAATGATGCTGTAAACTTTATAATTGAGCTCAATTTATTTTGCTCAATCTCATAATTATAAACTTTATATCTTGCCCTGAATGTCTTACCGTAAATACAGTAATCAGGTAATTGCTAGCTACTGCCAACTAACTTGCATTTAGGTTCATTAGTCAGTCAGATAGTCAGATAAAAAATAGCATACAGATGTACATACACATGTCAGTGCAGATAATGTAATTTACAACATCTAGATAGTTGTATCTCAATACACAATACACAATTTTATCCCTGAGTTTTTTGGGATCTGCAGCAAATCACTGCACACCCACTAACTACCATGACTGCTGTGACATTTTCAAGCATGTTTGAAATTCTTGTAGTGTCAGGAATCTTGTAGTGTGAACACCTCTACCACATATAGTAGCCAATGAGAGCGCTGGAAAACTCTGACGTAACAAGGAGTAAGCCATCAAAATAGCCACATTGACAGAATTATTGGAGAGTTGTGCATATTCACTGAGGGTGCTACTCACTGCCACTATAGGGTTGGGGTAGACTCGCATTCTCAGCTGTGCAGGCCACCTGCATTCTGCACTGAGGCTATAAGGCTAAGTAAAGAGCATGTATCCTTGTTTAAAAACTTTAAAAACAAGCACAAATTACTGCAGTATCAACAGCTACAGAAAATTGTGTTCCAATTTGAGTTCCAGTTCCAGTTTCACATACAATAATCAGTTTTCCTGTTTATTCCATGATGCAGTTGGGTTTTGTTATTATGTGCGTTTGGCACAGATCTGACTGGGTCAAAGGTTGTAAATTCAATCATTCGTGCAGTGTGCACTCCATTATATCAACAACAGCAGGTCTCAAGTGATAAATGTCATGTAAAGCAGCAGTACAGTGTGAAAACCTCTGTGGGGGGAGCATTAGAGACAGAGACTACATGGTATGTATGTTTCACAGCATAAGGGAAAAAATCCACTTCACTCAGACGTTTTGCAGTCTGCTAACACTGTACCATAATTAATGCAACAAGCTGTAATAGCTTACCATTTACTATAGATAGACAAAAGTTTGGGCACCTCTGGTCAAATCACGTGGTCAAATTGATGTTCTATACTTCTGCACATTTGACTGCATTACTGTTTATTTGCTGAACTGAAAAAAATGAAAATAAAATAACTGGCTTTGCAAACATTATGGCACATTTTATATCTTGATATCAATATTGGAAAAAAATAGAATTTGTGCACTGAACTTTGCATCAAAGTGCCATATTTAAGTTTGTTCTCTATAGAGGTTGATTATACTTATTTTCACGTAGAAATCCACACAGCATGTCAACTGAATGGGTGAATGCGGCAAACAACTCTAACTAATCAGGTCTAATGAATATGAATGCAGATGTATTTAAGACAGTTCAAATCATTCAATATCAAAATTCAACAGCAAATGAAGTAATTATATGGACAATTCTTGTTACTTAATTTTTTTAAGAGTTAAGTGTAAGGAAACGACTAGGCATAAATGATTTAATACATTGCAAACAATTGTTAAGTGTGTCCAAAGTAGATATAAGATAAGGCTGGAGTGTCGTCAGCACATAAATAATAGCTCAAGCCATGCTAACAAACAATGTGACCAAGAAGGAGCATATAAATACTAAATAAAAGTGGTCCAAATACTGACCCCTGTGGAACACCATAGGTAACAGCAGATGGCTGACAGTGCCTCATTATCTCTCATAAAGCACTGCTGATTTCTCAAATAAGACTAAAATTAAGAGACTGGTGACACCTGCACGACTACATAGGGTCTCCATTTGCATTTGAAAGAATGCACTCCACAGGAGAAGTGCTTCTGTACTTTCAGCATATGAAAAATCACAGCCTTTCCCCTCAACTAATCACCACCCTGCAGTACCATCCAGTACCTCTGCTAAATTAACTTAAATGGCTTTGATCCAGTAGTGCTCCAGATGGTGCCTTACTAAAGCACATAAGTCTAAAGTGTAGGACAAGACAGAGAGAAAGAGTCTGCAAAATGAGAGAGTGCTAGACAGAGTGCAATAGAGAGAAAGAGAGAGAGAGAGAGAGAGATGTGAAGGACAGAATGAGAGAAAATTAAGTCTCAGATCAAAACAAAGAGAGGTTCACAGACAAGATATGAGCTGTGGAATCTCTGATTTATTATCCTTGCAGATCTCACATGCACTCTTTATTTATTTAACATTCAGTTATTTATTAAACATAGAAAAAACATTCACAGCAAAATGCTTTCATCTCTCATTTCATTTCTGCCCAGTTGTGTTTCAAACAGAGGCCAATAATACAACAAATAAACAAGTTATTTAAGAATTAATGAGAAATGAACAAATGTTTTAATAATCAGACATAATAGTACACAGACTATGAGCCTCAGATATTCAGACTTCACAGTTCAGTTTAGGATTATTTATTTATATCATTACCAATAAACAAGATTAAAGAGAGACGACAGAT
Source organism: Pygocentrus nattereri (assembly GCF_015220715.1). NCBI lineage: Eukaryota > Metazoa > Chordata > Actinopteri > Characiformes > Serrasalmidae > Pygocentrus > Pygocentrus nattereri. The sequence continues at coordinate 18,022,616 of NC_051224.1, read as the reverse complement.
AGAAAATAAAATGGATAGAAAAGAAAGAGGGTAAGAGAAAAGGAACAAATGGCAATAAAATTAGATTAAAGGAAACAGATGGAAAAAAACAGATGGAGAATAATGGGAAGATATAGAAAGGAAAGAAAGGTAAAGATGGAGAAAAAAAGAAGAGCTAGTGAAAGAGAAATAAAAAGAGAAGAGAGGAAATATAGTGGCAACAGAAAGGCAAAAAAAGAAGAGAACGGTAGGAAGGGGGAAAATATGGAGAAAATAGATAGTTGGATAGAAAGGGAGGGGGATGGATGGAAAATAGAGTTATTACAAGAAGGAGGGAGAGAAAACTCAAGGTAGAATCGAGAGGGAAAAAGAGAGTGTTCTTCTGTAGCCTGAGGAGGCTGAGAGAGTTTGAGCCAGGCCGTTTATTCCACTCTGATGGAGCAGAAAAAGAAGCTCGCCTCTTTCTTTTCTCCTCTCTCGTCCACCTCGCTCTGCTCTTCCCTCTCTCGTTCCCTTCATCTCCCTCACCAACACTGCAGGCTTGCTGCTCCACGCTCTATTTAGCCAGTCCTTTCATAAGAGGCTCAGAGCACAAAACGCAGCAAGAGAGGCTGAAGTGCTCTCTGTTGATGGGGATAATAACCATGTACAGTAAAAAAATTATATATATATATATATATATATATATATATATATATATATATATCCTCCCATTGTTTTTACATGGACTTATTCTTAAAAATAGCCTGCAATCTAAAACTTCTTGGATTGCAGAGACATTTCATATACAGTGATGATTGAGGCTTATCTCAATTTTCTGACTGGCTAGTTCAATCACATATAGTAACTTCAGCACTGGCATTATTTAACATCTGTCAATTTAAAGCAACAGACTGATGAAAAATCATATTTATACGATTGTCCACCTAATGTAGTTGATAGACAAAGACAGGTTTGGTATCTGAAGTTTGCTTCTTTAGATTTGCACTGGAGCTATGAAGCTAATGCAGATAACAAGTAATGGAGACTTATGCCATACCAATTAGCACATTGCTAACTGCATGTCTAAGTCATCAGACACCAACTTACTCCAACTGTGTTGAGTTGTTAAGTAATCTCAAGTAGACTCCAATCTGTCTACCAGAAATGGGGACTCAAGTCATGAATCAGGTGAAAAGTGACTCAAGTCCGCATTTCTGGAGGCCACATTGTGGTCTGAATTTTGACCATGTGTATAGATAACAGAATATTACACACAAAGCAGGTCTACATAAACCCGTCACTGTTTGAGTGATTCAGTGTGTGATGATTAAGACATTACTCTCAGTACCAGCTGGGAAGCTTCAGAGCCTTGTCCCCGAGACAATGACATCATCTGATGCAGCTGGCCAAAGGAGGTGGCACTGCAGGCACTTTGAGAGGAAACAGATGTGCAGCAAGTGTGCAGGTGTTCATGCCAGACTAAAAGCTACCAACAATTTCCTTCCATATCATTCTCAAAGGTCCTCTCCCTCAACAACAAACTGGAATACCTCAGTGTACAAATTACTACACAGTGGGAGCTGGGGGACTGCTACATCTGAAACACCCCTGACTCAGTAATTGAGCTAAAGGAGATAACATTAGCATCTGTGTACAGTATGTTGTGCTATTGCTATTGTGGTGTACCGACATAAAAATCAAATCTTAGAGCAGAATTCCACTGATTTATCTGAAGTTCTGTGTAATTTAATGGTTATGATATGAAATTCAAGAGACACTTTTACAGTGGTGGTGATAGGAATGTCCGAAGGGTTTAATGCCTCTAAAAGCTCACTCACTGGCAGTTATTGCATGAAATGGTAGTGAATATACTGCCTGATGCACCTGACAATGTATTACAATAATTTTCAATGTTAAAATGTATTTTTTAAAAATGTATACATGACAAAAGGGTACATACATACTTTCTAAGCCAAAACAGCCCAATGAGAAAATGTCTAATTTACCATTATCACACAAACTTAAAGACACATGTAGGTTTACGTGGTCATATTGGATAGTAAATAAAATGGTAATAATCATTTTATGACCCCTGCTTCCTATAACCACCACTATAATGATTTAGGCATGCAGCTAGCACAGTGCTAACTGGAAGAATACATTACTTGTAAGCTATATTAGTCTCATAGCTTGAGTGCAATAAGAAGGAAACTTCAGACACCAACCATCTTGGCAGGTTGATTGCACGTGGGGAAATGTATAAAACTGACTTCACACTATCGTATTAATCCACACAACACTAGGGTTGGCAAAAGGGTCACAAGGTCAAAAGGTCAGGTTTGAGATGTCGTCCAGGCACACAAGAGGCAAAAGGAGGGGAATAAGAGAGCATTACCTTGAGCTGAGAGCCCAGCAGAGAGGAGACCCATGGAGGGTGTGTCTGAGTGTCAGTCAAAACAACAATAACAATCAGTCAGTGCATGGAGATGTGGGACTGGTCACTAGGCAACACTAGAGAATGGGACATGGCCTATGGAGATAAGAGGCACAGAGGGTCACCTAGCAACAGCAGAGGGTGCAGGTCACTAGGCAACTGAGATGAGGAGGCATAGAGGCTCATAATAATAGTCAATTGAACTTCTGCATTGTTCAGTTATGGAGAACAGGAGGGAGCAGGACTGAAGCATATATTGCTTATAGATGAAGTCTTAGAGCGAATATGCATGGCTGGAACAGAAATTAATTACTGTATGGGATAGTGCTACAATGTGCATGCTAATTTTCATCTTTTATATGGGAGTTGGAAGACAATACGGACACAATACAGAAAATAAGTTTTATGCAATGAAAATATTTGTGACAGAAGATATACATATATAAAATTGTATCATCAAAATCATTGTAACACAAGGCCTTGAGTGGATCATTGCTATAAAATGGCAACAACATAAAATATGATAAAATACACAAATATTAAATAAATAATAGTGTGTTAAGAGTGTGTTACTGTTGCCAAGTAAGAACTTTCAGTCACTCATCACTGTACACTGCACTCATCAGTAACAGTCAGTACTTATAACATTTTTTGAACTTATTTATTACATATTATATATATTATGGCAGCGGTTAATGCAGAAATATTCATATTACAAGTATTTTTCCTCCTGAAATTAAATCTTAAATTAAAAACAACCATTTAAAAATGAAAACAACCGTTCCTGCTATCACCTCAATGAGATTTCCTGTGTGATGTTAGCATTAAGACAATGGTGTTGCAATGGGTCTAACCAAAACACAAACATAGGAACTGAACAAGGCTTTCATGCTGTATCATTCAGTAAATACTTCAATACAAAGTCTAAGACTGAATATTAAAGAAGTAGCCTGCTAACTGGTTAGCTGTCTGCTGAGCTGATCAGCCTAGTTCTCATTTTTAAGTTAATAAGTTTAAACAAAGTTGTATTCTTGTGCAGGTTATTTTTAGTGTATTTTTAGGCTGTTTGCTTCATATACACACACTGATGCATGGTCCCATCTATCAAATCAGTCCAGTGTGTACAGAATTCAGTTGTTGTCAGACATGTAGAAGCCAATATTGTAATAATTTCCCAAATGTAATAATACCAAAAAATAAAAATAAAAATGTGCACCTATCTTGGTCAGAAATGTAATAAAACCCAATTAATGTAATAACTTGTGCCGTAATGCATTACAATATCTTACCTGATAATGTAATAATACTTTCACAGATAATGTGATATTTTATCACATTATTGGGAATTGATTACATTTTCAGGTTGACCATATATAATACCTTATTACATTATTGGAAATATATTACATCACTGTCCAAAGTGAAACATGTATCTCTAAAACAATAACATTTTAGGAAAAAGCAAAAACGTTCCGAACTTTTAATGTTAGTTACTGTAAAAAAGTGTCCAAGTGACCTTAGAGCATTTCTGTAGATCCAACCATCATGACATTTTTACACAATCTGAACGACAGTGAGTTCAAATGATGTAGAAAAATAAAAATAAAAAATTGAGATACATGTTTTTTTTGGACAGTGATGATATTATAAGATTGTAAGTCCCTCATTTTTCCTCAGATATGTTTTCAGTGATGTAATACTTCTAAGACAGGTTGGTCTTTCAAAATGCTTTTGCACTATACACAGGAATCAACCCAGCCTGGAACAAGAGGAGCATCATTCTTCTGTCAAAAAGACAGAAGTATTCTTCTATTTGTAAGACAAATAGGAATGTAAAGAGGAATGTAACACAAATATATATACACACACACACACACACATACATGCACACAGAGAGGGGACCCCCAGTCAGGGAACTGAACTCTTCTTGCTTTGAGGCAACAGCGCTACCCACCGCGCCACTTAGTCGCCCCTCAATAATGTCATAATGTGGCATTACGTATGGTCAACCTAAAAATGTTACAAATTTTTAAGTATAATGGGGTAAAAATCTTATATTAGTTCAGACATTGCATCACATAATTGTGAAAGTTATATTGTTAACTGGTTTTATGACTTTTTTTTTTTTTAACCAAAACGTATTATTACATTACTGGGAAATGATTACATTATTGACTTCTACAGGGTGGTAGAAGTCATGCACAATGGCTTTGAATGTGCCTTAAGACTGAAACTATCCACTGTGCTATGATGTTCTATTAAACTAAACTATGATGTTCTATTAAAATCACTCTCAATCATTATATTCTTGAAAGAGACAACCACAAAAGTAAGAAGAAAAAAGTCCCCTCCGCTCTGAAGGCACTTTGTGTGTATTACAAATGATTTGTATTTTAAATTAATTACTTGTTTGTGTTAATTATGCCGCACCAGGCACTGCAGTTTTGCTTTGGGAATTGTATGTTCATCAAAACATAAAAGCAAAATGAAAGCTAGCATTCCCTTTCTATTCTGTATCAGAAAAGTGCTTCATTGTAGTAAAAAAAAAACACGGTACATATTACTGTATTGCTACACCCCTGATACATGGTGTGGTTTACCTTCATAACAATAACATCATCACAATAACAGCAGTTTATACCTCCAGAGCTGATGATTTACTGTCATTAGAAGACTATAGTAAGGAAAGAAACCATGTAATAAATATTAGATCCCTCCTCAGTGCTGGTGAATAAGCTGTCTCTTGCTCTGTCTGCAGTGCTGTGCAATGTGTACAATGCTACTGGCATCCAGACTGGCACCCATTTAGATTCTGCTTGTAGCCAGTTCACATGCTGTTATATCTAGAGTGGAGTGGAGTAGAGAGGACTGAGAGAGGATGCTGAGTGTGTGTACAGGCCTGCGGAGAAAGAGGAGCGTGTGCAAGGAAGTGTCCCTTCAGCTAGAGAGAGAGAGAAACAAACGGATAGAGGTACACAGGAAAGAAGCTATGCTTTGTATGTAGACTATTCTGCTGAATTAGTTCAAACTGCGGATGCACAGAGTATTCTGGCATTAGATAGTTAACACATAAGTATTCAGGCATTAGATATTTACTAGGACTATGTTATGATTTATCTAAACTCTGATCATTAACTGAGATAGTAATAAGCTGAATATGTACAAAATCTTCTGTTGAGAGGTGTCTGTCTTGAGCACTAAACCCTACATTTACACTTCTAAACATAATACTTTTTTATTTTAATGTAGGCCTTTACATTGTGTATGAATTTCACTATGAATAGACCAACACTAATGACCCAATTATATACTCTTAAAAAAGTCTGGTTCCTGGTTCTTACAGAAAAAATACAGTATGTTTTATCCTTTTCCTGTAAAGTTCTGATTTTGGAGATCAGATAACAGTGACATATAGTTAGATGTATAGTTTTACTGTCCTCTGAAAATAACTCAACACACAGCCATTATTGTCTAAATAGCTGGTAACACAAGATATTCTATATCCTGGCAACACAAGATACTGTGTATATATATATATATGTATGTGTGTGTGAGTGTGTGTGTGTGTGTGTATAAACAGAGATTAAAAAAAGATAAAAGATCATGAGAAAGAAAGAGATGAGTGGCGTCACTTGAGTGTGATAATGAAGTATGTGCATGTAGGTGCTGTGTGTGTGTTTGTGTGTACGTGTGTGTGTGTACATGTATATGTGATAGTCTTGAGCTCATGTCATCCACTTCAAAGAGAATAACTGTAAAGTCTCTGATCAAAGCCAGCTTGGCTAGAATGCATGGATTTCAGTGTAATTCCTTCCCTTTGTGAATCCCACTGTCAATGACAATTAGTATTGTCATTCTCATGATAATTTAAACTGTCATTCCTGCTGTAATTCCCATGGTCATTTCTGCAGACATTCTCATGGTCATTTCCATTGTAATTCCCACTATCACTCCTGCTGTACTGTCCACTGTCATTTGCACTGTAATTCCCTCTGCACATCCCACTGTCGTTTCCACAATAATTGCCACTGTTATTGAAATGGTCATTCCTGCTGTAATTCCCCTTGATATTCCTGCTGTACTTCCTAAAGTCATTCCCAGTGTCATTACCACCATAATTCCCATTATTATAATGTCCACTGACTTTTCTACGCTCCTTCTCTTTGTCATTCCCCTTTCTTATTACCACTGAAAATCCCCCTGTCATTCCTGTTGTAATTCCTGCTGCCCATTGAAATTCCCTATGTTATTACCACTTTAATTCCCACTATAATAGCATTGGCCCTCTTCTCGCATCTCTCTCAGCCAGAAAAGGTTATCCTCACATATTCAGGATTTGCTGTACAGGGGACTGAGGACTAAGACTAAACAGATTTTTTAAAAGAACAATCTTAGCAGCAGTTGGTATTACTACTTTGTCCCAAAAAAGAAGGAAAAATACCCTAAACGTTTGTTGAGCACGTTTTTTCCATTCTATGTTGCATTAAAAGCCTGTAGTTGTTCATGCATGAGTCTACGAGACTCAAAGTGATTCACTTATTTCCTCTCAACCCTGCCTCTATCTTTCTCTTCCTCCTTCTACCTGTCTCTTGTGTCCTAACTGAAGTTCAACCCTCCTGCACTCCCTCTCTGTCAGGACCCATGGGTGCGCCTCAAAAAGTTTTTTTTTTTTTTTTTGTTCTAGAGGGAAATTATAAGTGCACTTCACAGTCCCTGATTGACGTTGCTGTTACTGCTCTTGCATAGACGTGCCTCCCATCACGGCTGGAAAGCTCTTTTTCAGCCTCGCTTCATTTGTGACTGACTGACACGTACCCGCGCGCCCCCCCCCCCCCCCTCCCCTGGGTCAGCTGTAAGCACAGAGAGAAGGAGTCTCTGTGCAGAAGAATGATTTGGGGACAGCTTGTGGGAAAACGTTCACATGGCCATTCTGTTTCTAGAAAAACTCTTAGATCTCATACATCTTGGCTACTGAGCAAGCTTTGTAAATACAGAATATTTTTGACATTATGATGAAACATTATAGTTTTATGCTAAGGTCTGGGAATCCCTCGTTAAATTACATGCTTTGATGCTTTCTAAGTGATTTTCTAAGTGTTTATTTGCTGAATTGAACATACAGGGAAAAACTAGAAATGTGAGTGGTGCAAAAGTTACAGCACATTTTGTATTTTATATTTTATTTTTTCCAATATGTAAAACTCAGCATATAAAAAGAAATTGTGCACTACAATTTACAGAAGAATGCCACTGTGCTTTTGACAGCTTGTTCCCTGTAGAGAATAAAGAATGTGTTTCTTATTTTCACTCAAAAATGTTCAACAAAACATGATTTGACCAGGGGTGTTCAAACTTTTGCAAACCACTGTACATACTACTTTTTGCATACCATAAAGAAACTGCTAATACTAGTACTTATAAGGCATCCTTTCCCCTGTGTACACTACTGTTCCAATGCTTGGAATTATGTGTGATATTAATAATTGATGATTAAATATTAATATTGTATTAAATACTGTATTAAATAATTATTTCTATAGTCCATAGTGCAATCTATAGAAGTTATTCTTTTTATTGTGTAGACTGACATATTATGAACTTTAAAGGGTATTTTTAGATATTTTACATATGCCATTATCCAGACTTATAGTTTAATCATGTTACAGATAAGGCGAATGCTGTGTTAGGACTGTCATTGGTTTAGCATGTTTTTTTCCAGGTAGGGAAATCGAACCCCAGTCTGCTCCATGGAGTTCAGCAGAGTTACTCACTTTGCTATTCTAGTAATCTGCTGGTTGGCCATGCCTTAGAGAAAGCCAGGAGTTGTGGCCATACAACTGGACTTTAATGTTGTTTAATGTCACTACTTGCTAGTGTAAAGATGTGTTTTGTGGCTTACTCTGTCTGGGGCTGTTGGTGTTTTGCACTGCTGGTTGGCTACTGTGGGGGTAAAGCATATGGCTAGTGATGACCTCCTTTGTGCTTTGTATGTGCCTTTCTGCTGATGTTTTAATAAAAAAGTACTACTCGCAGTAGAATCATGGCCTCTCCTGTGTCTCTTCTCTCAATGCCACACTGGTGTCAGAACTTGGATAGTGCCATCCAGCAGTCTACAAAGAATGATGAGAGAGACAGCTTGGAGAAAGACAGCTGCAATGCGACACCACACTACTTTTACACTAATTTTCTATTTATAGTCATTTTCAATGTCCTCAAGTTGTCTGCCTTGGGATGCTCAGTATTTTTCTAATACGAACCATTCCTCATGATAACTTTCTACATTAAGAATCATCCAGGGGTCTGTTCATCTATCTGGACACATCTAACATTTCTTAATTTTTCACAGATTTCTACACATTAAACCTATAAATTTGTAGAGTACTAGCATCATATATTAATATTGAAAAAAATGGAAAAATTAATGTTCAAATCAACGTATAGAAATTTAAAACTATCAGTGATAAGCCCGTCACTCTCCTCAGGATGCTCTCAGTTACTGTCTTTTGTGGAAGCCACTGTCAGTGACTAGATCACTAATCAACTTAGTTATAGTTGGTTAGTCTCAGACTATAGTTTAGAATCAGAACATAGAATCTGTGTATGTTTAGACTACCTGTTTAAGATTTTAAAAGTGTAAATAATAAATACATACTGTTGTAAAACGTCCAAGGATGAGCTAAATTATTAATAATTGGGAGATACATGTACATCAGTTCTGCCTGTGCAGTTTTGCTGAAAGCCAACTGGTGAGGTATCTTACTAAGAAATCGGATCTTTCTGTGAATACCTGGGGGCCCAAAAGAGATTTTAGCAGGCCTGTTTGGCTAAGGCCCCCTCTAGCTCAGTGGTTGTGCCACTAATTGTTACACTCATCTTTTAAAACCTATTTCGAATATGTATGCCCCATATTCTATACTTCTGAACAGTACGTTCACTGGGGAGACCTACTTTTATGTTGTGTGCAATATGTGCTGCTGAATCTCCTTGCTCCTATTGCATTTGCATCTATCCACTGTTCCTCATTTGCCCCCCTGACACCCCCCCGCACCTTAGCTGGTTCTGTTGCATTGTATTCAAGCCTGTGAAAAAACTGCACTGAAAAAAGTGATGCACTGTTTGTACCTGATTTGAAAGTTTAATCAGGTTTCAAAGCAGCTGCAAGTGAAGTAAATCACTCTGAAGGTGAGGGTGGGCAGTCAGGAGACTGTCATACCTGTTGCTGTCCCTGACTCTTGATGTAGTCTTCTCTCTGTTTTCCCAGTTTACTCTTCTCAGATCCGCCCTGCTGAAGATGCTTTAGACGAGATATCGCTTTACCACTACCAGACTGGGGGAGAGAGAGAGAGAGAAAGAGAGAGAGAGAGGGAGAGGGAGAGAGAGGGAGATGGAGAGAGAGGAACTGTGTTAAATGACTAATATATAAGTGGTGCTCTCTGTATTATCAGCAGTGAGAATGCGTTCTGACTGTGAAGAAGGAAGCAGCAGGAAGGTGGAAAAGGAATATAAACAGCACGAGTTCACAGTGTAGATGTATGTATGTGTGTGTATATATATATATATATATATATATATATATTACTATATGTAGGCATAATTCATCCTTAATAGAACTCACATGGGCATCTATATGTAAAAATAATATATTCTGTAAGTATGTATATGTAAGTACCTTTATGGAAACATATCATGTCTTGCATGTATTATACATACAAAAGTACCTATATGTAAGCACAATGTGACCCATATGTATTTTATATATAATATAATATATATAACATAATATGCCCCATATATATTAACCCTATATATTAAGAACCTAACCCCAATCTTAACTGCTATAACTAGAAAGAAAGGTGTGTGTTAATTCAGTTTTAAGAAATAAAACTTTCTTGGATAAGAATACTTTACAGAGTCTGGAGCATTTTGTTGTTCCTGTAGTTTAACCCTGTTTCTCTCTGGTGGAAACATTTTTGTTCAGAAAAAAAATAACACATTGTCACAGCTGGGTACAGGATTCAGAAAAATATCCCACCTCCAAAGACTAGCAAATAATAACAGCTCTGTCTCTGAACCTATTTCCCAGTCAATTTTCTGACCATTAATGCTTCTTTCCCCTGTCTGTCCAGTGACTTAGCCAGAGCAGAGATCTGATTGAGTCTCTGTGGATGTGCCCGGCTGTAATGAGGTAAATCTGCTGTACTAGATTACCTCAGATAGCTTAGATAGCCTGATGAAATCACACACAACAAGTCTGCAACCAGTCTGACAACTAGGTCTGAAGGAAACTCTCAGAAGAATGACATGCTGCAAACTATAGTCACGGCTTCTTTGCTTCCCTTTTTTCTTTACTTTGCAAAACAAATGCTGTTTAAAAGTAAAAGAACACTAAGTCATGTGTTATCGCAACAAACACACTCCATTTCATGCTCAATTGCTAAATAAATGTGTCTATCTATGATAAAATCCCATTCAGCCTACTGGGAAAAGGTAAGGCACAACTCAATTCTGTCAAAATATTTACATCTACAGTATGCTTTTAATTTCATATTGGATATTTTTTGTATGCGTTTATTGTCATGTAACAATCAGATGGTGGCAAATTTGTTATCGGTTCCAACCTGCTCAGTCTCAATTAACTAATACAGTCCAGCTTAGTAGCATAACATTTTTAAAATGAAAACAACAATATGTAGCAAAGCTAAACTCCAAACTATGTTCCCTGGGTTTAGACAGACAAGTGATCACGTGGTTTAGCTCATAACTGACACACTGTTTTAAAACTGATCTTTAACGTTTCTATAACAGAGAAGAGTGCAATATGGTGACCCCCAGGGCTATGTTTTAGGGCCCTTACTGTTGTCCCTATATTTACAGATTCTTAGCACATATAATGTGCAAACGCAATTTTGGCTTTTCACTTTTATGCTATGGATACACAACTGGAACTTAAATCGTTCTTCAGTGCATCCAAAAGGTATAGTCAAAAGCCTTGCTGTAACAATGGATGCTAGTTTATCATTTGTGTCCCATATCAATGACATCTCTAAGGCTTTGTCCACACATATCTGGATAGTTTCTGGATAAGTCTTTTTTGAAAGTCTCTCTTTTGAGAACAAAAAAGTGACTAGAGCACATCAGCCCTGTAGGGGACGATAATACCTTATAAAATATTACATCAAACACCAGAAGAACATACTATGCAAAATATACAGTGTGTCATGAAGCTAAAGCAGAGTTTTCTAACAAAGTATCACACAGATTCAAAGCCTGACTTCTGTCAGAAAATAAAAGCATAAAATGTGAAAACAGCGTGCTGCTCTGAGTGTTATTTATATTGCCATGGCTATGCCACAGTCTCAGAAATGTCCACTTCAATACGATTAGGCAGAGAAGTGAGTTTTTGTAGCTTGTCACTCCATGTGAATGAGAAATTTAGGATTAGGATTAGAGTTAGGATAAAAAAGATGCTAATCCTACAAAGCTGAGAAATTAGCATAGTCAGAAGCTTCTAAGTAACAGGACTTTAAAGGGAGAGGCCTACTGAAGAACACATATCAGTTCCACTGAAACAGTACAGTACAGTGTGTTCACTGTTAATACACACACACACACACACACACACACACACACATACATACACACACACACACACACACACACACACACACACATATATATATATATATATATATATATATATATATATATATATATATATATATATATATATATATATATATACTTGAAATGTGAAAATGATCATGTCGTTTAAAAGCAGCTCTAGATTCATCTACTGTTACGTTGGCTTGATCAATGCCAAATGAGTGCCTCTATATTGGACTGAATAGCCTCTATCTTTTTAATAAAGAAAGTCCTCCAAATGGACAAAGGCCCTGGTAAAAGCCTGAACTGATACATACTTGACAGACAATCACAGGCATAATAGCAAGGCCTACTAAACCTCAAACAGGCATAGTGACACTTAAAAAATGTACCTTGACTTAACAATTGAAACAGAGGAGACTTAAAACTATCTAGCTTGCATTTTACTGTCTATAATTAAGACATAAATACAGAGCCACACCTCACTGTCCTAACTGAGATAGAAGGTCAGACACAGGCAGGCTGTCATGGGGAGTAAAATAAAGATAAACCAAGACCTTGCAGTCTTTGAAAGGAAATGAGTGAAGGAGAATAAGGGATAAGTAAAAGCAGTTTATTTCCATGATGAGACAGTTATGGCCATGGTTACAGAGAGCGAAAAGGAGAAGAGAAAAAAGATCAGTTGAATCACCACTGAAAACCATCCAGACCCACTGTGTTAAAGAGGAGAGAGCATGAGCATCAATATAGAGAGTGAGAGAGACTGAAGGTCTCTTTAAGAAAGTAAACAGTGGAAATAAGGGTGTAAATCTCAACTGAGAACTGCCATTCTTCAGGAAATGATTAAATGAATCAGGAAATCTCAAATTTTGCCACCAATCTATTTCATTAGATTATATTGGAATGATTTAGAATCATGTTAAAAATACAGAATATACACAAATGTGACTGGAAGAACTATTTCCGTCGTAGCCAAATATATAATACCAAAAATACAAGTTATTGAAATTAGTGTTGGTAGTATTTTTATTGTTATTGTTTTAGGTGCATGTATTAGGTGTATTTATGTGTATTTGCTGAGACCTCAGTTTAAGGCTACCTACATAAGGATTTCATCACATATAAATGAATATTCAATAATGAATTTAAAAAGCAATATCCAGGTATTAACTGCTTATAGCATTCATAAGATGGCATATGATATTGACCCTGTATTGACATAAGAGCTCTTAAACATAACTAATGGATATTTATTCCATTTATGGCAATGTTATTAAATATCATTTCAATGTTATGGATCATTTAAGGCAGAGGCCTAGTTAACCCGTTAACCCGTCAATATCCTACGCTTATTACATACTTATAATTGAGTAACTACAGGGACTTAAACGCAAACTAGGTTTTCGTTAGGTTATAGAAGTGTGTAATAAAACTTTGGGTGCATTTGCAGACCCATGGTCATTTAAGCAGTTCAGAACACCATATATATGTTCCATTACAGTGTTATAGATGGAACAAATATCTACACTAGTTTTAGAACACCTAATGTAAACAGCATGTTATTTACTCAAGCATTGCTTTATAAATGCATTATGAAATGCCTATGCCTGTGTTATGAAGTCCTTATTTAGCAAGCCCTCAAATAAAGTATCAGAATTTTGTTTTCGGCTTAAAAAATGAGTTCATACTTCATAGCAATCGATTCAAACATTTCAAAATTCAGTGCAGGTTGGTGCAGATGCATTTTACACCCCTATTGAGGAGCAAATTGTAGGAGGACGTTGAGAGACAGAATACCAGGAGAAAGCCCAGAGAAAGAAAGAGATGCTAACTGATGAGTGTGGGGCTGAACCTTGGTTAAATCTGTGCTGATGGAGGGTTTGGGTGGGACAGGGGGTCTCAGGGACTCTCCTGGGCTCTTCACTCTGGGTTCAGAGGAAACAGCGCCAGTGCTGGACCTCTGTAGCCGGCTAGAGGCAGTGGGATACTCTGCAGAAGGGCTGTGAGGCTGAGGTAGGGTTGGATAGTGTCCCATGTTGGGATGAGTGCTGAACTCCATCAGGCTGAGCTCAAGCTCACGAATGGTCTCCTCCAGACTGTCCAGACGGCGGTAGGTGCTGTGTTTAATGTCCTCCTTACCGGCCTCCTGGCCAACTCCTTGGGTGCGGGTCACGCTTGCTACAGCTTTTGAGGTCTCACTTGGTTCTGGCATTGCTCTTCTCTGTGGGAGCAACCCTGGTCTCGGATCTCTCTCACACATGTCTGTTTGGTCCTCTTTCTCGAAAGACTCTTGGATCCTCAGCTCAATCTTCCTTGGCTGTTTCTCTGCCTTCTGCTCAGGCGAGGCTGAGGGTGTCCCAGGCATAGCTGGAGAACTCTTCAACCTTGCCTGGAACTCCTTCTGGTCCCCATCCAAGACCTGCATCTCAGAACATTTTCTTTGACTGCCTGCCAAGTCCTGTTTCCATAGAGACAGACTAGGAATCTTAACGATGTGGCTAAAGTAACTGAGAGCGATGCCACTTCCTGTGTTTTTGTCCCTCTGTGGCATGTTGGAAAGCTTTTCCATGTCAGAAAAGCTTCCTCGCTCTGAGCACTCAGTTGGGGAAGTAGGATGTGAAATGCATTCTGTCAAAACTATCTGAGGGACTGAGGTAGAGGAGGATGGGCCACGCTGAACCTACAAGGCAAAAATTTAAATTAAAAATCCACATTCTTTTTGGATAAAGTGCTATTCCAGCTGGATTTGTTTTACCAGAGAATGTTATGGAAGGCCACAACAGAAAGTGTCTATGTCATTTCCATAAATTCCACAAATTTCAGCATTACTGCACACTCAATACCAACATGGATGCTATTAGCAGGTTGGTTAATGTATTAGTGTAAGAAGGATTAGAAAAAGACTGCTATTACTAAGGGAGCTCCGGGTTCAGCCAATAACAGAAGATCATACACATTTATTAAAATCAGACTGTAAAAACTGCACACACTGCAGATTCATACTGGATTAAAATCGCTCCACAGTTGTTAATGTCAGACTAAAAATTACACAAACTGCAGATTCATACTTGTTTAAAATCGTTCCACTAGTATTACTGTAAGACTGCAAAAACTACACACGCTGCAGATTCATACTGGATTAAAATCACAGATCTCATTGATACCTAATTATAACACCTCCCTAGATAAAATGAATCCAGCTGGAATAAAGCTTAGTTTTTTAATTCCAAGACCATTTTGCATGTATATCTTACATACATTGCTATGCTAACCTGCAGGTAAATTGCTACCTTGGTCTTTGAATTGCTGCTTGTTATACACTAAAATTAGTTTGCTTTATATGTAAATTGTCTTTTGTTTCTTTCTGGCTCATAACATGAGCTCTCTGTGATGAAACATTAGGTTTTGTTAAATGCACTGAATATAAATATATTAAATAAACAGCAAAGCAGCATTAAGGAGTTGGTCTCTTACCTGTGTTTCCAATTTTGTGTCACTGATCCGGTTAGGTAATCTTCCCTGAGACTGTGTGAACTGCTGATATAGGAACATGCAGAGTGTGACACCTCTAATACACACACACACACACATACACACACACACTTAGGCAGAATATTACAAATTTACAACAATCTGGAATTACATGCATAAACGCACAAATACAGGCATACATGAAACTCAACTGCAACAAACCAGACATGCGCTGGACCTCAAAAGTGATTTTTGGGTGGGCTCTTGTGGGGGCAGCATGTGGTGAATTTTTGTATTTGTGTGTGCACATACACTCACCGTCCACTTTATTAGGTACCCCTGTTCAATTGCTTGTTAACACAAATAGCTAATCAGCCAATCACATGGCTGCAACTCAATCCATTTAGGCATGTAGAGGGGATCAAGACAACTTGCTGAAGTGCAGACCGAGCATCAGAATGGGAAAGAAAGGTGATTTAAGTGACTTTGAACGTGGCATGGTTGTTGGTGCCAGACGGGCTGGTCTGAGTATTTCAGAAACTGTTGATCTACTGGGAATTTCACGCACAACCATCTCTAGGGTTTACAGAGAATGGTCCGAAAAAGAAAAAATATCCAGTGAGCGTCAGTTGTGTGGATGAAAATGTCTTGTTGATGTGAGAGGTCAGAGTAGAATGGGTAGACTGGTTAGAGATGACTGAAAGGCAATAGTAACTCAAATAACCGACCAAAATCTCTGAGGAATGTTTCCAACACCTTGTTGAATGTATGACACGAAGAATTAAGGCAGTTCTGAAGGCAAAAGGGGGTCCAATAAAGTGGCCGGTGAGTGTACATTAGTGTGTATATGTCATATCTGTGCATGTTTGCTATTAAGCACTCTAATGTACAATCAAGGGGACAGTTGTGTTGATGTGGACTTTTTAAAGGAACAGCAAGTACAGTATTGTGGAAAATCAGAGATCACCATTCATTTCAACATGTCATTTTCAGTCAAAATGGCCATTAAGTACAAGTTAGTCATTTCCAGTGTGAAGGAAAGAAGCAGAAAACATACACTATATGGACAAAAGCCTGCCAGCTGTAAAGTTAGGAGGAGGGATAATACTACACAGTTGTTTTACAAGCTCCATGAAGACATGACTGGGTGAGTTTGGTGTGAAAGAACTTGATTGGTCCACACAGAACCCTGACCTCAACCCCATTAAACACCTTTAGGATGAACTAGAACAGAGACTGTGAACCAGGCCCTCTAGTCCAACATAAGTGTCTGACCTTACAAATGCTCTTCTGGATGAGGCAAAATTCCCACAGACACACTCTAAAATTTTGTAGAAAACTTCCCAGAAGAGTGGAAGCTGTCATAGCTACAAAGTGGGTCCAACTCTATATTATTGCCTATGGATTTAGAATGAGATGTCATAAAAGCTGCTGTAGGTGTAGTGTGTAGATCTCCCAAAACTTTTGTCCATATAGTGTCCATTTAACAGAACATTACACCTAAATAACCATTACAACTGAATAATATAATTTCTCTCTTTGCTGCAGTTTCTATTCTTTTCAGGAGACCCACTTTCAGTTTTCTAAAGAAACCTGCACCTCAGAGTTCAGTCTTATTGCTTGCATTTTCTGCTTGTACTGATGTACTGATGTTGAGGTCTTGACTCTGGGGTGGTCAGTCTATTGTTCTGAGAGCAACAACAGCTTCTTTATTTGATGTGTCTTTCTCCTTTTCTCAGGAGCTGTCTTCTCACAGTGGAAGGATGAACAAAAACATCTGTGGGTGTTTTCAGATCTGAAGCAGCTTGATTTTCTCCTCCCTCTGAAAGATGAGCTTTAAGTGATGCTTGTCTGATAGGACAGTCTTGGTGGTCTACCAAGTCTTGGGAATTAGGAATTATGTAGCTTTTAAAAGTTTCACTTATTTCCCTTTAACTTAACTTCCTTAGGGATATGCATTATCTGCTGAGAAATGAATCACTTGTACTTAATGGCAGTTTTACCTGGAAGGTTTATAAATAAAGGGAGGTCTCTAACTTTGTCCCAGCACTGTAAGCATGGTGGAAACAATCCATCTCTCTGCACACACTTGTCTGTGTGTCAGAGCACAGCAGTCCACACAGGGTCACACTGAGGGCAGTTACCTGTCCTGCTGCAGTAAGCAGGTGCAAGCTGGAGGGGGGAGAGAGGGTCCTGGAAAGGGGACGGGGCTTTTGTAGGGGGAGGGAGGGGCTGAGAAATGCTCCACACAGAGCACGATCAAACAGCTGGGGAGGGGGGGGGGGGGTGGTTTACAAGAGAGTATGAGGAAGAGAAAAAAACAAAGGCAGAGACAGCTTAATGATTTCTAAGCATAAAGGCCAAATACTGGAGCACTCTCATCAATACTGTAAGCTTCTTCATCTAATAAACAGAGCAGCACTGATCTAGGCTCAGAGAAGCTTGAAGCAGTTTGGATTTGTATGAAGACCTTATCATATATACTCCATTCAAGAAGTCTGAACAACATGGGGGCTATGATATACTGCAGTTTTCCATTACAGATGCACTCTGAAGGTGCACACCTACTGACTGCAGACCATCTGCTCTACTCCATTCATCAATAGAAAGGAGTGGACCACTGCTGACCAGATATTACACACATCAATGTCACTTCAGTTCAGTTTATTGTAGGATTGTTCTGGGATATTGTCCTCATACCCTGTAAAATATGCAGTTGCTACTTTTAAATTGAATCTCTAGATTTACAACAAAACATGGAGTGAATCAGCAATGATTGGCATGTCTTCCAAATTCCATAGCAATGGCCTAGCAGCACCTTAGTAACTACCTGGGATATCCCTGCAACAGCCTAGCAGCACCTTAGTAACTGCCTCTGATTCCGTAGCAATGAGCTTAGAAACCACTTGGGATACTATAGCAACATTCTAGCAACACCTTAGCAACCACCTGGAATTCTATGGCAATGGCTTATCAACATCGTACTAACCACCTGGCTTAACATAACAGCACTTCAGTAACCACCTTGGTTGCCATAGCAATGGCCTTTGCAACCACCTGGGATTTCAGAGCAATGCCTTTGTTGAGACAAAGCTTTTCTGCTTTTCTGGGTTACTTACAAAACCCATTTAACACATCCATGCATAGACTATTTCCTCAATATGTCACAGAGGTTAAAGATTAAAGTTATTTATTATCATCGACCCACCACCAATGGGAGGGGCAGTAGTAGGGGTTCGGTGCGTTGTGGATCGGGCAGTGTCCGAAGGCGTGGGCCTTGGCGTTCTGATCCTCGGTTGCTGAAACTGGCTTTTTAAACTTGGAACGTTACCTCACTGGCGGGGAAGGAGCCTGAGTTGGTGCGCGAGGTTGAGAGATACCGGCTAGATATAGTCGGGCTCACCTCAACACACAGCTTGGGCTCTGGGTCCAATCTCCTTGAGAGGGGCTGGACTTTATTCTTTTCTGGAGTTGCCCATGGTGAGAGGCGGCGGGCAGGTGTGGGCTTTCTCATAGCCCCTCGACTCGGTGCCTGTATGTTGGGGTTTTCTCCGGTGGACGAGAGGGTAGCTTCCCTACGCCTTCGGGTTGGGGAACGGGTCATGACTGTTGTCTGTGCTTATGCACCGAACAGCAGTTCAGAGTACCCAGCCTTCTTAGAGTCCTTGGGAAGGGTGCTTGAAAGTGCTCCTCCTGGAGACTCTATTGTCCTACTGGGGGACTTCAACGCTCACGTGGGCAATGACAGTGAGACCTGGAGGGGTGTGATTGGGAGGAATGGCCTCTCTGATCTGAACCCGAGTGGTGTTCAGTTTTTGGACTTCTGTGCAAACCACAGTTTGTCCATCACGAACACCATGTTTGAACACAAGGATGTCCATAAGTGCACATGGCACCAGGACACCCTAGGCCGCAGTTCAATGATTGACTTTGTAGTCGTGTCATCGGACTTGCGGCCATGTGTTTTGGACACTCGGGTAAAGAGAGGAGCTGAGCTGTCAACTGATCACCACCTGGTGGTGAGTTGGATCAGGTGGTGGGGGAAGATGCCGGTCAGACCAGGCAAGCCCAAACGCATAGTGAGGGTTTGCTGGGAACGTCTAGCAGAAGAACCTGTCAGATTGATCTTCAACTCACACCTCCGTCAGAACTTTGACCAGATATCGGGGGAGGTGGGGGACATTGACTCAGAATGGGCCATGTTCCGTTCCTCCATTGCTGAAGCGGCTGACTGTAGCTGTGGCCGTAAGGTAGTTGGTGCCTGTCGGGGCGGTAATCCTCGAACCCGGTGGTGGACACCCCAGGTGAGAGATGCCGTCAAGCTGAAGAAGGAGTCCTACCGGGCATGGTTGGCCTGTGGGACACCAGAGGCAGCTGGCAGGTATCGACAGGCCAAGCGATCTGCGGCTTCAGTTGTTGCCAAGGCAAAAACCCGTGTATGGGAGGAGTTTGGTGAGGCCTTGGAAACTGACTTTAAGTCGGCTCTGAAAAGATTCTGGCAAACCGTCAGGCGACTCAGAAGGGGAAAGCAGTGTGCCACTAGCACTGTATATAGTGGAGATGGTGTGCTGCTGACTTCGACTGAAGACGTCATTGGGCGGTGGAAGGAATACTTTGAGGACCTTCTCAATCCCACCGACACGTTCTCCAGTGAGGAGGCTGAGTCTGGGGACATGGGAATAGGCTTGTCCATTACTGAGGCCGAAGTCGCTAAGGTAGTTAAGAAGCTCCTTGGTGGCAAGGCTCCAGGGGTGGATGAGATCCGCCCTGAGTTCCTCAAGGCTCTGGATGTTGTGGGGCTGTCTTGGCTGACACGTCTTTTCAACATTGCGTGGACATCGGGGGCGGTGCCACTGGCTTGGCAGACTGGGGTGGTGGTGCCTCTTTTTAAAAAAGGGGACCGGAGGGTGTGTTCCAACTACAGGGGAATCACACTCCTCAGCCTCCCTGGCAAGGTCTATGCAGGGGTACTGGAGAAGAGAGTCCGGCTTATAGTCGAACCTCGGATCCAGGAGGAACAGTGCGGGTCGTGGAACACTGGACCAACTCTTCACCCTCTCCAGGATTCTGGAGGGTTCATGGGAGTTTGCCCAACCAGTCCACATGTGCTTTGTGGATCTGGAGAAGGCATTCGACTGTGTTCCCCGGGGTATTCTGTGGGAGGTGCTTCGGGAGTACGGGGTACATGGCTCTTTGCTACGAGCCATTCAGGCCCTGTACAAACAAAGCTGGAGTTTGGTTCGCATAGCCGGCAGTAAGTCAGACTCGTTCCCAGTGAGAGTTGGACTCCGTCAGGGCTGCCCTTTGTCACCGATTCTATTCATAATTTTTATGGATAGAATTTCTAGGCGCAGTCAAGGGATGGAGGGTGTCCGGTTTGGTGACCTCAGGGTCACATCACTGCTGTTTGCAGATGATGTGGTCCTATTGGGGACATCAGGCCGCGAACTTCAGCTTTCGCTGGATCGGTTTGCAGCCGAGTGTGAAGCGGCTGGGATGAGAATCAGTACCTCTAAATCCGAGACCATGGTTCTCAGGCGGAAAAGGGTGGAGAGCCCTCTCTGGGTCGGGGATAGGCTCTTGCCTCAAGTGGAGGAGTTCAAGTATCTCGGGGTCTTGTTCACGAGTGATGGTACAAGGGAGCGGGAGATTGACAGGCGGATTGGTGCTGGGTCAGCAGTGATGCGGGCTCTTTACCGGTCTGTTGTGGTAAAGAAAGAGCTGAGCCATAAGGCAAGGCTCTCGATTTACCGGTCGATCTACGTTCCCACCCTCACCTATGGTCATGAGCTTTGGGTAATGACCGAAAGAATAAGATCGCGAATACAAGCGGCCGAAATGAGTTTCCTCCGCAGGGTGTCTGGACTCTCCCTTAGAGATAGGGTGAGAAGTTCAGTTATCCGGGAAGGACTCGGAGTAGAGCCGCTGCTTCTTCACGTCGAGAGGAGCCAGCTGAGGTGGTTCGGGCATCTGGTTAGGATGCCTCCTGGACGCCTCCCTCGGGAGGTGTCACAGGCGAGTCCACCTGGGAGGAGACCCCGGGGAAGACCCAGGACACGCTGGCGCGACTATATCGCCCAGCTGGCCTGGGAGCGCCTCGGAATCCCCCTTGGAGAGCTGGTGGAAGTGGCTGGGGAAAGGGAGGTCTGGGCTTCATTGCTTAGGATGCTGCCCCCGCGACCCGAACCCCGGACAAGATACATTTCAGATACATGGTGCTAACATGCTAATATTGCTGCTGCATGTTCTGCAGGCTGCTTCTTTAAATGTTCTTGTGCTTTTATTTGGATAAATCACATGGCAGCACAGCTATAGGTATATTGTAGTTCATTGCAATATTGATAAATTATTTTTTAATTACTTTCATGTGTTATAAAGTCACTGACAATAAATCAACACAGCTATTTAGTTATTAAAAGGATAATGAGATGTAATTGACAGAAATGAATCCTTTTTAATGTCTACTTCTGGAAATATCTGGGGAAAAAACAGACAAAATAATTAAAATAGTAGCAACCAATAACAGCATTCATGCTCCTGGGCATCGCAAGCGTCTAAGGGCTCTCTCCACCATTAGGGGATTGTGAGTGAATCCCAGTGATGCCATCTGTGGTATGGAGTCCAAAAGAGTGTGTGATCTAGGGAGTCCTATCTACTGAGTCAGAAATGCATAAAAATCAAAAAGAAAATAAAGGCTGCTAGCTTGAACTTTTTTTATTTAAATAGCAACTGTAAAGTATTTATTTATAGTAGACTCCTGGCAAGATATCTGCCTCAAGATTTCCTCATCACCTTTCATATATGAGGCATTCTTTATATTCATTTCATGGTTTATTATTTAACCTATTAGTTTAAATCTTAATACTATACTCTCCAAATAATTGCACAGAATCTATAACTCTAGATCTACAATTCATCTCATTTTTAAAATTTCTGTGTCACGCAGTCAACGGGGAAGTCAGACTCCACTTCCCAGAAAGCTTGGGAGGATCATGTGATCTTCCCCCACACCTGTCAGCGATCACAGTCGCCAGAATTCTAACGACTTGCACCTGATGGACTCCTGTTTCTTTCTTTATAAGCTGGGACTTTACTTGGACTCTTTGTGAGGTATTGTTCCCATGCAATTACTGAGCAGTTTATCTATGGTGTATTTCCTGTGTATTGACTTCTCCCTATTCCTGATCCGATTTTGTGTATTGTTTTGCCCTTGTGTACCTCTGCCTGCCTGGACTGCTTTGTGTCACGACTTTGGATTGAACTTGGACTTGGATATGTTTTCTCCCTCTGGGGATTCTCCTGATATCCTCAGGTATTAAATCTCTTCTCCTTTTATCTGCGAGCGTCTTCGATTCTGTTCACACGTTACATTCTGTAGAATTTTTTAAACATAACTGAACATAAATTGATCAGAAGCACTTATTATACTAGATATATTAGAATTAGAACATTTGATTATTGAAATCAGTGATTCCAAACTTTTGAACAGTAGTGTAAATTATTAAGCCATTCATTAGCTGAACTAGTTATATCAACCCTATGAAACCGAGCATCTTGCCAAGTATCCATTCTGAGAATTTGGTGATAGGCCCCTTTACCTATATGGATGCCCATGTTATACATATGGAAATGTATTAGTATGTACAATCAGAGCTTTCTGTGTGCTACTGTGTTCTATCACTGTATAAAAGATGCACAGGGCTCCTTTATTGTTGGATAGATTTGTCAGAGTAAGTGTGCAGGATCATTCACAGCACAATTTGGATCTATAAGCGTATATTATTGCCTCATTTCATATGATAAAATCAGACTGATGTGTTAATTATTTTCCTATTTATGTGTTTAATTGTTCAAAAATGTAGTTTGTGAGACATACTATGAATTTTCAGTTTTGTTAGTTAATGTCAAAACATGTCAACTATAACCATCATTGAGAGGATGGATAAGAGGAATTACACAGCAGAAATAGCCGTAAAAATAGTCTCGACTTTACAGGGGAATACCACCAATTTTATTTTTTTTGCATAATTAAATGGATATGGACATCATTCAAAGTGGTATGATTCATAATGCGCTGTTCTACAAAAATTATTCACAGCGGTGGAACCAGACATGTGA
The DNA here is from genome assembly GCF_015220715.1 of Pygocentrus nattereri. Classification (NCBI taxonomy): domain Eukaryota; kingdom Metazoa; phylum Chordata; class Actinopteri; order Characiformes; family Serrasalmidae; genus Pygocentrus; species Pygocentrus nattereri. The sequence goes on along the minus strand of NC_051224.1, from coordinate 17,999,029 downwards.
AGAGTTTAATGCCTCTAAAGCTTCCTTAGATAAAGTTATTACATAAAAGCCTTATGAATACACTGCCTGATGCCTGAGACAGTTATACAATAGTTTTGAGTTAAGATTTTGGCTGAAAACATATGCAGAGGACATGTAGGACAAATTATCACTGATCATCGGTGGTTTTGAATAATGAATAAAATTCATAACCATTCATCAATGTTTATCTACAATGAACCATTTCACATCAAACCACTTACTTATTGGTTCAATGACTAAATAATTGTTTTAATTAATAATAATAATAATAATAATAATAATAAAATATTTAATTAATGTTGAAAAGATTGTGGAATTCCCCTTTGAAGGGTTAGATATAAAAATATGCAGTCATTCTCCGGATATGATAATGAGCCAAGACAGCTCTACCAGTAACTGAGGGAGCCAGACCGGTGTGCTAAGACTCACTGGGTTTTGGTGAATGGTCAGTGAAAGGTCAGTGCACCAGAGCACGGGCTTTACAGGGGTTTCCCACAGAGATCGCCAGGGGCATGGAGGACATGTGGCATCCACCGCTCTGCCCTCTCAACCGCTCAACCAAAAGAGCCCAATCTGCCTGTCTGCTGATGCTAATGAGCCTCACAGAGAGAGTGTGAGACAAGTGTGTGTTTAGCCCGAAAGCTAGGAGAGCCCGAAATGAACAAACACCAACAGAGTTCAAGGGGTGTTACACTCCGCATCAGTGTGTGTATGTGTGTGTGAGGATGTGTAATGCTCAGCTGGTGTGCAACAGGCACATCTGCTACTACTTGTTGCGTGAGCAGAAGCCATAAGCTCACAGCAGCGTCAGCGCTATGAGGACACACTTGCACAGGGCTGTACGAAACTACAGAAGAAGGCACACTGCCGTATTATAGTGAAAATTTGGTGATTATTATTGTTGAAAAATGGATCATGTGAATACTTTGATGTATCCAAACCCCCAGAGAACGTCTGTAACCTGTGAGTGTCAGGATGCTCACAGTATTAAAACACATTAATACAGTGACTGTTTAGATTGTCTTTTGTGTATAAAACATTTCCACTACACTTGTGTATTGAATAATTCCACTGACATCAAATAAATTTGGAAACTACTATAAATTATTTATACACAATATTATACACAATTCAGTAACTACTGTACATTATTCAGTAACAACTACAAATTATTCAATAACTTTTATGCAATATTTGATAACTATATTTATTATTTAGCAACTTTTATAAATTATTCAGTAACTATAAATTATGTAATTACTTTACATTGTTTAGTAACTACCATAAATTATTGAGTAACTACTGAACTTTTTTAGTAACCACTATAAATTACTTAGTAACTTCTATAAATGATTTAATTACTATAAATTGTTTAGTAACTACTATAAAATATTTGATAAGTACTATAAATTATTCAATAACTATTCAGCATAAATCATTTGGCAAATTCTTTGAGACTAATGTGTGAGTTCCTTGTTTATGAGGGAGCAGAACAGAAGTGTGTCCTACATACAAACCAGAATTTAAAGAGTTATAGTATGTTAACAGCTTTTTTGCCTCTGTGTGAGAAGAATTAGTTGTGATGTTGACTCTACCTCCAGCTCTGCTGCCACTTTCTCCTCCTCTCTATCCTCTCTCTCTCCACCTGACACTGTGGGTGGGGTTGAGGCGGGGCGGGGGGCTTCAGACACACTCCTCCTCAACTTTACATGGGGCTTCTGAACCTCCGTCTCATCGGATTCTGATTTCTACAAATACAAACAGGCATTAGTGACCGTTAGAAAAGAAGTGGATTAATGGGTGCATCTCACTCAAGGCCTTTACACACCAAACACCGCACAGACAAATAGCACAAACATGGCAAACATTACATGTTTCCACAAAACTATGCACACTGCAGACGGCATGATTTTTTTTGGGAATACTGTTGTGTTTAAAGGTTTGAAAAAAAAAACGTGAACAAGACAGACAAAAGATCTTGAGGTGATGAGAACATCTTATTTTCCTCTAGAAGAAGAATCTTACTTAGGAGCTGAAAAATTAGTCTAATGTGTTCTTTTGGAGATATGAGCTCCACTAATGAAGCAGAGGAGAACCCTGTAGGCAGTCAGTAGAGCAGAGGCCTGGCTCCCAAAGCCTGTTCAACTAAGTCTGGGTTAGTGGCTTCATGAAAGCTAACAAAGTTAAGTGCAGTTAACTTATTTTACAATGCTGATTAATGATGCTCTCTGTCAAAGGAATTAAAGCAATAAGCCACGAGAGGCCATGGGTGACTGCGATTTTATCACGGGGTATGTTCTTTGGCACAATGCAAAGTGGAGTCCCTAAAACTCCCCTCCCCGTGACAAAATCGCAGTAACCCAAGGCCTCTTGTGGCTTATTTATTTTATAAACCTGTGGCCAATATGAAATATATTAAAATACACAATGTTTTGGATAGTTATTAATAATAATCAACATAAACAAGTATTCTTTCAGCTGCTCCCTTTAGGGGTCGCCACAGTGGATCATCTGCCTCCATCATGCCCTATCCATTGCCTCCTCTACTTTCACACCAACCATCTCCATGTCCACCTTCACTACATCCATAAACCTTCTCTGAGGTCTACCTCTTCTCCTTCTACCAGGCAGCTCCATCTCCAACATTCTTTGCCCAATATATCCACTATTCCTCCTCAACACATGTCCAAACCATCTCAACCTGGCCTCTCTGGCTTTATCTCCAAACTGCTCTACCTGCACTGTCCCTCTGATCTGCTCATTTCTAATCTTGTCCAGCCTTGTCACTCCCAACGAAAATCTCAGCATCTTCATCTCCGCCACCTCCAGCTCAGCCTCCTGTCTTTTAGACAGAGCCACAGTCTCCAAACCATACATCATAGCAAGATGCACTACTGTCTTGTAAACCTTCCCTTTCACTCTTGCTGCTATCCTTCTGTCACACATCAGCCTTGACATCTGTCTCCACCCACTCCATCCTGCCTGCACCCTCTTCTTCACCTCTTTTCTACACTGTCCATTGCTCTGGATGGTTGACCCAAGATATTTGAAGTCATCCACCTTTACGACCTCTACTCCTTTCATCTTCACCTTTCCACCTGACTCCCTCTCATTCACACACATGTATTCCGTCTTATCTCTACTGACCTTACCTCCACCTCTCCAGATTCTCTTCCACCTGCTCTCTACTCTCACCACAGATTACAATGTCATCTGCAAACATCATGGTCCATGGAGCCTCCTGCCTGACCTCATCTGTCAACCTGTCAATCACCATTGCAAACAAGAAAGGGCTCAAAGCTGATCCCTGATGTAACCCTACCTTCACCTTGAAACCATTTGTCACTCCAACTGCACACCTCACCACTGTCTCACTATCCTCATACATGTCCTGCACCACCCTAACATACTTTTCAGCTACACCTGACTTCCTCATACAGTACCACAGTTCCTGTCTTTTCACCCTATCATATGCCTTCTCTAGATCCACAAAGACACAATGTAGCTCCTTCTGACCTTCTCTGTACTTCTCTACCAACACTCTCAATGCAAAAATTGCATCTGTGGTACTCTTTCTGGGCATGAAACCAAACTGCTCCTCACTGATCTGGACCTCTCGCCTTAGCCTTGCTTCAACAACTCTTTCCCATACCTTCATGGTGTGGCTCATCAACTTTATACCTCTGTAGTTACTGCAGCTCTGCACATCACCCTTGTTCTTAAAAATGGGGACCAGTACACTGCTTCTCCACTCATCAGGCATCCTCTCACTCTCCAGGATTTTGTTAAGCAACCTGGTTAAAAAGTCCACTGGCTTCTCTACTAAACATCTCCATACCTCCACAGGTATGTCATCTGGACCAACTGCCTTTCCATTCTTCATCCTTTTTAAAGCTGCCCTCACTTCCACCTTACTAATTCTCTGCACTTCCTGATCCACTATCTCTCCCCCCGTTGTCCTCCTGTCTCTCTCGTTTTCCTTTCTGTAAATACATTCCAAAAACATCTCACAACTCACTCACACCACATCCAGATCTTTATTAAGATTGCACAGACCTGTCCACATGGTTTAGGCTCAGCAGGACTCACTGTGAATTATAAAAATAAACAATTTTTTACCATGTAGCTGAAAGCTTCAGGCAGTCACTTTCAATAGCTAATCTTGTCCCAAATTCTCCCCCCACAGAATCTGACTCCTCTTCATGTTCACACACATCACACATTTTACATCCAGAGTTACTGTTTTTATTTTATGTTATTATTTTATTTATAAGCATAAATCTTAAGTGTGAAAATTCAAGATTAACAGTTATTCATAATAAGAAATTATGGATGCAATCTGTAGCGTGCATATGCCTGCGTGAGGAGTCACAATTCGGCGCAACACCTGTTGTCTAAATGGCTGCTGAAGCATTCAGCTACACAATGAAGTCTTGTGCTTCTTTTTGAAGCTCACAGTGAGTCACACTGTGTTCTAAATCACATCCACCTGTCAGCATGACCTTAATGAAGACCTGGATGAGGTTCAAGCAGGTTGTGAGAAGTTTTGAGGATGTATTAACAGAAAAGATTTGGGTGACTATTGACATCTAGTGTTTGTTAGCAGCATTAGTATTGTAGCTCCAGTCCTGAAGTTGGACACCAAAAATGTCTTTGCTGATTGACTACATGGAAAATGACATCAAATCAACATGGCTGCTCCCACAGTCGACAGTAATAAAGACTCATTTGGTACTTTTAAATAAGATCTGCTTCAGATCTGCTTCAGATCTGTCAACACATATCATGAATGTTATCACTCATTTCAAGCTCTGACTTCCCACTCCAAGCTAATTCCTAAGTGACCTTGGGTTTGTGAAAGGCGCTATATAAATTTAACTTATTATTATTATTACTACTATTATTATTATTATTGTTGTTGTTGTTGTTGTTGTTATTTTGAACATATACTCTGATATATGATTAGACCATCTGTCTGGATAAAAATGCCACATGCTGAATTCACATTCGGGCTGTGCTTTTTTCGTTGATGCCCACCAACCAAAATGTCTGTGTTCATCTATCTAAACAATACTAACAAACACGTTAGCTACACTACAGCACCCTACACTAAAACAATAAGAGTCCTTGGGCAAGACTCTCAACACTACTTTTGTCTACCTGTGTAAAATGATCAAAATTGTAAGCTGCTCTGGAACTGTAGTTGGTGATAAAACTGAAGAAAATCAGACAAAACATTTTGCTTTAACATAAATACTATTTTAAATTGTCATACGTATAGTACCTTCAAGCTCTTGCCGGGTATGATCACCTCTCCGCTGCGTGTGGTAAGGCCTGGGGAAGAAGGAAAGCTCCTTCGGGGCGGTGGGGGAGGTGGGGATTTGGAGGGTTTCTCAGTCCGATACCTTGCTACTGTAAGCTCATCGGACCCCCGTCTGGACCCCCCCTCTTTGCTGGACACCTTGTGGGCATGCTGGGCTTTGCTGGGTTTGTGCTCAGGTACGGAGTGTGCGCTAGTGGGTGCTTCGTTCTGGTTTTGGTTTTGATTTTGATTAGGGTTCTGGCTTTGGTTCTGGTTCTGCACTGGTTTGATCTGCTTGGCGGCAAAGTCCAGGTCTGGAATGGCCTTCATGAGCTCAGCCTGGGTCTCCTCCAGCAGCCGGTTAATGTCCTGAGCACTGTACTGGGTCAGACTGGCCCGCTTCTCCTCCCAGTCCCGCTCAGCAGCCTAGAAAGATTGAGAGAGAGTGAGTGAAAGTGTAAATGAAACAGAGGTGTAGTCTGATAAGTTATGTGTTCACTCACAGATTTTTATCAAATGGAATGTCAGAAGTACAGACGTCATGTCGATCCTGAATGTACAGGAAATGTAAGTGTAATTTATGTAACTAAACTATGTAATTACAGTTCTTCACTGCAGTGAGAGACCACCATTGCTTTATTTGATTTCCAGTCAAAATTTGTTATTCATTTTTCAGCTCCAGGAAAAATAAGTAAAAACATATTTAACAGAAAATGACACAGAATCCTCAACAACTAAACACGATATTAACATAACAATATTTTTCAGTGTGGGGTTGGTGCTAGAGGGTCCTTATTACTTTACTGTCCTTATCTTTTCATGAGACTTGCTCTCAATTTTTCAAAGAACTCTGTAGCGATATTTTTTCACACCTCCAAAGTTCAGTCTTACAAGTTGGTTGTTTTTGGGGTTGTTTTTATGTTGAGGTGGTCAGTCCTTTGTTCGATAACACCAGCAGTTTCTATGTTGGATGTGCTACACATCCTTTCAGACCTGTGGTGCTGAGTCATCTTCTCCCAGTGGAAGGATAGACAGAAACACCTGTGGATGTTTTCAGCTTTGAAGCAGCTTGATATTCTCCTCGCTCTCAAAGATAAAAGGTCTTGCACACTTGTTTGGAGTCCCGTTTTCTCTGCATCTTTTTATTAACTTTTAGAAAACTTCAGAAAAGTTAGGATTATTATTGGATTATCTTGTATCTAATCACATCATACATAGCTTCTGAAATATGAATAATCTGTACTTATTGTTATGAAAGGATTTACGTTAACAAAACAATTTCACAGTTTAATGAATATTAATAAAAAATTCAAAGTAAAAGTAACACTAAATTAAATTCATGAAGTGAAATTGCACAGTAATGCTATTGGGTTGTAGGTATTTATATAGCTAGATAAGTATTTTACATTTAGTCACACTGTGTAATAGCTAGTCTTGTTAAGAAGGACTGGATCAGCTTGTCACAGTGGATGCAGTATTTCTGACTAAATACACAGTGATGTATAAAAATACACATTAAAATGTCAATCTTCAAATTCAAACTGTTGGTCAAAGTGAACCTAATCCTGCACTTACCAGTCTGACCTCCACAGATGAAGCCTTATCTGATCCTCCTCGTCCCCCCAGTTCCTCCAGAACCCGCCCCTTTAGTGACCCAACGCCATGAGAGTCCCTCTCACGCTGCCCAGACGAAGGGTTGCTGTGGGAGTGGCCATGTGTGTGGGCGTGGACATGAGGGCTCCAGTTGGCCAGGCTGGACTCATTGAAGTTGAGTGGAGGGCTCGTGGGAATATCGAAATCTGAGCCTTTCCTGAAGTCTTCTCCGCCCATGTGTTTGGAGGAGGGGCTGGAGAAATCATCCTGATTCTTCCAGATTCCCTCATTCACCTGCCTGCAAACAAAACAGGGAAAACTTACTTTCAAAAACATTTCCAATATTAATTATTAGTTACTTCATTGAATTCAACATCACCAGCATGAAAATCTTTTGCACTTCAGTAAGATTGGTGCTAAATTCAACCTGAAATCAAAAAGGGACCCTTATTACCTTGTTAGTTGTCCCTTGTCATATCAAGCATGATCATTTATAAACAAATTTCTTGGTAAATTATAATTAGAATGTAAAAACTTTTGCCTGCCTCTGTTTTTCTTTTGGTTTTGACCTGGTCATTGTGTACCATTGTGGGGCATTGCTGTGCAATAAACACTTAGCTTGCTCAGGGACCCCCCTAGACATGCATCATGTATTTTATTCATAATTTGTTGTTGTGTCACTAAATCAGTAACAAAAAACACAATTTCAGACACAAACCTGATGATACAGAATGCAAATGAGAATGTAAGCATAATTCATTAGGTAATCAACTATGTACATAATTATGTTATTCCATATAAATAGCTTAATTAAGTGATTTAAATTGAATATCTAGCAAAACAACAATTATAACTTTAAAGCTACACTGTGTAGGATTTGGGTGTGCTTCTGGCTCTTTCCCTGAGTGGATGAATCAGATGATTAAAAAGGTTCCTCTGCCTTGCTACTTTTTTTATTCCTCTTTTTTCTTTTCTTGTGTCTTGTGTATACTGTTTGTATGTTGTATGCCAATTCTCACATGTTTATTTCCAATTAAAACAATAAAAAAACCTTTTAATTACACTGCATTTAAATATTTCCACCTATTGATAGATTTAATGATGTAAAGTTAGTGTAAGAGAGTATATATATATATATATATATATGTGTGTGTGTGTGTGTGTGTGTGTGTGTGTGTGTACCTCTTGAGTGTGGCGAGTGTGTCAGTGATGGTTTTGCAGCGTTTGAGGAGCGCGTCCAGCCTGTGAGGCTCCTCCTTCAGAAACTTCACCGCCTCCACCTCCACCCTCAGGACCACGCGCATCTTACTCTGCAGCCCAGGAAACTGATCTACTCACACACACACACACATACATACACACACACAAACACACACAGGAGAAACAAAACATATTTACTCAACTTAAGCATACTGTTGAAAACCATTTATTTGGATAGTAATTTTTTTTTTTTGCTCAAAAAACACCTTGTAATGTAAAGATAACAAGAATTTATATTTTCAACACAGTTGTTAACATTTTGTGAGCTAACAAGAACAACATTTGCTTCAGGATTTCTCCTCAGTACCCCCAGCCGTCACATGGATTTGATAAATTCCACCACTAGTACAAACAATTTAATTCAAAGAAGTATAAAACAAAACTAATATCTGAATTTTTGTTTTGATTTTTTTGCATCATTTGAAAAGTCAAGTCATGATGCACAGACAAATAGAAAGGTCCATTATTGCCTTGAAATATTGCCTTACTTCCATTACATGTTAAAGTTTTTTGCTTCTCCTGTCAAGTTAGCATTTAGGAGATGTGAGGTTTATACACTGAACAAAAATATAAATGCAACACTTTTGTTTTCGCTCCCATTTTTCATAAGCTGAACTCAAAGATCTAAGACTTTTTCAATGTACACAAAAGGCCTTTTTCTCTCAAATATTGTTCACAAATGTGTATAAATCTGTGTTAGTGAGCACTTCTCCTTTGCTGAGATAATCCATCCACCTCACAGGTGTGGCATATCAAGATGCTGATTAGAGAGCATGATTATTGCACAGGCATGCCTTAGGCTGGCCACAATAAAAGGCCACTCTAAAATGTGCAGTTTTACTGTATTGGGGGTCCGGGGGGTGGGGTCAGAAAACCAGTCAGTATCTGGTGTGACCACCATTTGCCGCACACAGTGCAACACATCTCCTTCACATAAAGTTGATCAGGTTGTTGATTGTGGCCTGTGGAATTTTGGTCCACTCCTCTTCATGTCTGTGTGAAGTTGCTGGATATTGTCAGGAACTGGAAAACACCGTTGTATACGCCGATCCAAAGCATCCCAAACATGCTCAATGGGTGACATGTCCGGTGAGTATGCTGGCCATGCAAGAACTGGGATTGGGTACAGATCCTTGCAACATGGGGCCATGCATGCTGCAACCTGAGTTGATGGTTGTGGATGAATGGCACAATAATGGGCCTCAGGATCTCATCACAGTATCTCTGTGCATTTAAAATGCCAGCAATAAAATGCACCTGTGTTCATTGTCCATAACATACGCCTGCCCATATCATAACCCCACTGTCACCATGGGCCACTCGATTCACAACGCTGACATCAGCAAACTGCTCACCCACACAATGACATACATGCAATCTGCCATCTGCCTTGTATAGTGAAAACCGGAATTCATCCGTGAAGAGAACACCTCTCCAACATGCCAGACGCCATAGAATGTGAGCACTCAAGTCGGTTACGATGACGAACTGCAGTTAGGTGGAGACCTCAATGAGGACGCAGAGCATGCAGAGAAGCTTTCCCTGAGACTATATCTGACAGTTTGTGCAGAAATTCTTTGGTTATGCAAACCGATTGCTGCAGCAGCTGTCCGGGTGGCTGGTCTCAGACAATCTTGGAGGTGAAGATGCTGGATGTGGAGGTCCTGGGCTGGTGTGGTTACACGTGGTCTGCGGCTGTGAGGCCGGTTGGATGTACTGCCAAATTCTCTTACATGCCTTTGGAGACAGCTTATGGCAGAGAAATGAACATACAATTTATGGGCAACAGCTCTGATGGACATTCCTGCAGTCAGCATGACAATTGCACGCTTCCTCAAAACTTGCGACATCTGTGGCATCATGCTGTGAGATAAAACTGGACATTTTAGAGTGGCCTTTTATTGTGGCCAGCCTAAGGCATGCCTGTGCAATAATCATGCTGTCTAATCAGCATCTTGATATGCCACACATGTGAGGTGGATGGATTATTTCGGCAAAGGAGAAGCACCCACTAACACAGATTTAGACACATTTGTGAACAATATTTGAGAGAAAAACGCCTTTTGTGTACGTTGAAAAAGTCTTAGATCTTTGAGTTCAGCTCATGAAAAATGGGAACAAAAACAAAAGTGTTGCATCTGTATTTTTGTTCAGTGTATATATATATATATATATATATAGTGTGATATGACTGTGATATGAAAGAGACTATATATCTAAAAAATATCTATATCCTAAAAATCACAATAGAGAAATTGCGCCGCTGTCATTTGGTCAACTGTGAATGAAGTGTGTTTACAGACACTTAGTAATCCGATTACTATTGGATCTCTGCAGTTATCTGATTAATTAAATGGTCATGTAAACAGGATACTTGCAGCAAGATGGCAGTAAAGTCTAGAACTGTATTGGATTACTCAGTAATCAGATTTCTCAGCGCATATAAACTCTTACTCTGATTTCTTTTGAGTTTCTCAGTCCATATATGCGTGAAACAGATGGTGGTGCCGGAAATAAGTGAGCCACAAGATGAAAATAAAGTACTTTTGGAATGACGCTCAAACCAAACACATGCTGGACAAAAAGAAATGAAGGATTCAAATGTTCTTCATCTTCTAGATGAGGTATGTTCATATTTTCAGGTAAGGAGGTGTGATGTTTTTTTAAAAAAGCTGTGGCATGAAGTTTGAGTTTTACATTATGTTTACATAATTACGTCTTCTTCTGTGAGTTTATTGGTTGGCTGCACAGCAGAAATCTGATTACTGTCTGACTTATGCAGAGCCAAAGTTTTCCCATTATCTGATTACTCAAGTGCATGTAAACGCATTGATCGGATTACTGACAAAATCTGATTTTCTCATTATTGCAAACTGGGAAATTTTGTTCAAAGAAATTTTTAGTACATCCAACATTTGTGCTTGTATGTCTAAGTGGAGTTATTTTATTACAGAAAGAAAAACATCTTTTAGATTTTGCCACGTTTTGTCATTTCTTGAGAAATGAAAGTCAGAATGTACAGAATGTGAATGTAATTAATTGTAAAACTGTCATTAATTACAAATTTTATAGAACACAGTAGTATGTCACTATGAAAATAATCACTCTAGACTACTACAAATCTAAACTGTGTGTAGTTGCGCAATATGAGCATGTGCTAGTGAATGATGTTTGTTGGAGTAAGTGACATGACTGTTCTCTCACTCTTTAGCTCGGTTAGCGTCTCTCCCAGTCGCCGAAGCACTGTGGCCTTTTCCTCCAGCTCCTGCACTGTAATGTGCCTGTGGTTCACTGAGCTCTCCTTCTGGATCTCCTCCACTGACTTCTCCAGATCACTGAGAGAAACAAAGTCATCCTCTGATTAGTCAGCCATTAATCCTCCTGGCTCTGCTTCTCAAAACATCTCATCTTATTTTGTTTTTTTCCCTCACTCTTAGCACACTGAATATGTTGAAAACCTTCAATTAATTGTGGTAATAAGTACACTTCATGCAAAAGTTCCTCCGAAATCATGGATGCTAATAGAGAGTTTGTCCCATCTTTGCTGGGGTAACAGGCTCTACTCTTCTGAGAAGGCATTATAGTAGATGTTAGAACAGCTCTGAGAAATAGACTGCATTCAGCCATAAGAGCAAGAGGTCACTGATATTAGATGATCAGTTCTGTCACTCGGAGCAGATCCACTGCTGCACAGCCTAATGCTGGGGAGGCTTTATATCCCTGTAGCTGATGCTTGGCATTGGACATGCACTGACTCATCTACAGTTGCTCCAGAGTGTCCCATTCTGTTGATCTATGCTTTTCTATGGCGAAAATCAAGCTAGCATTTGTGTAACTCTGGACAAAATAGAGAAGAAAGCAGGGACTCTATCTTTACTTAGCTCAAAATGGACACAAGAGACTAGACACAGAGAAATCAAACTGGGGTAACGTATCTAGTTAGCAAGTCATTTCTTTCTTTTGAGTCATTTTTTCCAGTGTAATGGTGATTTGAATACAGTTATTACAGCTGCAATAATAAATAAATAGCTTACATTTTTCTTCTATTTGATTTTTTGTGAAACTGATGTACCAAAATGGTCATCATTAATTTTTCCATGACCATTTTCCAACCTCCCTTTATCCCTCAAGACCAATATAAAATAAATGAGGTATGTTCTGATTGGCTGCCCCATATTGTGCCTCATTCACAAGCACTAAGAGCTGAAAATCTTCTTATAACTTCAGTGGGCTGGGCTAAACTGCCATAGGCTGAATGGGTGGATATATGTAAATGCATTGGTTCTTAGATATCACAGAAACAATAAATTCAAAATCAGCTATTTTTGTAGCTTATTTTCCACATATATGGACATTTTTCAAATGTTCCAGCCAGCAGGGACTTTTCCTAGTCTTTACACTGGAAAATCTCACTCTATACACTACTGTAGCTCCACTGTAGGATGTGAGCATGGATGTTTTACAACAGGTGTAGCAATGTTTACATTTTTAATTTTGGGTGGAGTGTCCCTTTAAACTCTATGGCTCTATGGCAGTGGTGCTTGCTGCTGTAATTTTAGAGAACATTTTACTTTAAAGACCTCCATCCATGTTTATTTGACAGGAACAATAGGGAGTTTATCTGAACTCTCCACAACTTACACAGCAATCTTCAATCTTTCTTAGCAACAAATCCCTCCATTCTCTCTCCTCTCTTTCCCTCTCTGTCTGTCTATCAATGCATGTCTTTTTGTATCTATCTATCAATAGCAGTCTATGTGAGCCAGCCCTGCTACAGATACTAAAATAAACGGAGCTCAGTCAGAGTCTTTACACTGATGAAAATCCAATTTAACCACATCAAGCAAATCCACTCCCCACCATATGCTGCAGAACACCAGCGCACTGTAAATAATTGAATCACATCAAATGGCTGTTAGCTACACTTAATAAGCAGCATCAATTAACAACAACGCGCCAGATTCAACAGCAGGTCGGAGATGCAGATTAAGAGTCTTAAGTGCTTCAATTGCTGTGGAATGAATTGCTCAACACTGTCATTTGACAGCTTTTGGATGATGAGCAATGTGCAATTGTGCTGAAGTTATGTTGAACATATTTCGAACACAAAATGAGTGTAGCATGTTCTAGCCCGGACTCAAGGAGGACGCTGGAGGCAGTATTCAGGTTTGCAGCAGCAATATCTTTACTTCGTACACCATAAACACAAACCAAACAAAACCAACGCTATGCTGGCCACTTTTCAGTGGCTTCAACTAGCTAGCTAGACTTTTCAGTCTCTTATTCAAGCTTTTCAGCTCTTCAGTCCCCTCTTGTTGCTCCTGCTTGTCCCTCTCTCTCTGTTCTTTCTCAGTTCTTTTTAAAGGGGCTCACGCCTTAAGGGCAGCGTGAGCACCTGAGCCGAAAGGGAATGAGAGCTTGCTGCTTCGCCTCCCCATTACATCCCCCAGCTGGCAGTATGGCTGCCTGGGTCGAACGTGAGGTGTAGTGAAGCGGCATCGCTGCATAACAGTATTAACACAATTTCTGTCAGATTTTACTTAAGCAATAAGCCACACAAGGCTTTACATTACTGTGATTTTTCACGGAAAGGTGGCTTATTGCTTTTACAAATGGCAGCCAACATCTTTTAGCCTGTTAGTTAGCTGACCAGCTTAATTCTAGTGAAGAACATCAGTTGTCAGCCCCTCAGTTTAAACAAATAACGGGTTCTTACTTTGACAACATACTCGGTGCTCCATGCGAGCAGCATTACAGTTGAAGATTATTCTATAACAACAGCACAAGGGTGTCGTGGCGCAGTGATACAGAGTTCAAATCATCATAGGCGATCATAGGTGTGCGTTTATTGTGAATTTTACTACTTTTTTGATTTCAGGACTGGAACTATCTGTTTTATAATGTTTGGGATTTATAGCTGGGGATTAGCTCCTGTAAGGACTCACTGTAGCTGCTGTATGATGAGCTCCTCCTCGTTGAGATATTTGAGTCTCTCCTCCTCCACCAGGAGGCGCTGTCTTTGCAGTGGATCCTCCTGCTTCCTCAGAGCATCAGACACGCGTACGCTCAGCTCCATCTCCGTCCGCTTCATCAGGGAGCGCACCGACTCCTGATTCTGCAGCTGCGTAATGATAACAACCCATCAGCTTTCACATACATATTCATGTTCAGGCGTCTGCTTTCAGTAATATAAAGCCACAGTTCCCTTGTACATACATGAATAAAATGATCCCAATATACTGCATCATGTGCAACTTCATAGGTTTCACACAGTTAGGAGCGTGAAACAATTTGTAAAAAATGTAGACGGTTTCATAATCACTGAGAAAGCTGAACACTGAGAATGAAGGTCTAATAAAATGAACTGCTTATGTGAAATATTGAATAAAACATCTTGAAGTACCTTCTGGTGTCTGGCTTAAGGTATTTAAATCTACACTCTGTATGTAATTGAAGTCTGAATATGAAATATAAAATGAATAGGCATATGTATCAATATACTGAATATGAAATATTTTATTAATATGAGTGATTCCAAACTTTTGAAGGGGATATTAATGTGCGTATTGACCTGTCTTTGACCGTATAAAGCTCTCACTTCATCTCACAGTCAATTTTTGTCTACTGAACTGTCCTTGATACACTGTGCGTGTGCGTATGTGTGCGTGTGCGTGTGTGTGTGTGTGTGTGTGTGTGTGTGTGTGTGTGTGTGTGTGTGTTTAAGCACTGTGTGTCCTTGGCAGCTTTGATGTGTTGAACTCATTTTGGAACCATCCAGTTCAATAATGACTGAATGTAGATCTACAGTTCTGTCCTTGAGTTTAATATCCTAATAAAGAGAGAGCGACAAAAAGAGAGAGAGAGAGAGAGAGAGAGAGAGAGAGAGAGAGGAATAAAGAAAACGACAGTCAGACAGAGAGAGAGACAGAGAGAGAGAGAGAGAGAGGAATAAAGAAAACGACAAAGTCAGACAGAGAGAGAGAGAGAGAGACAAAGAGAGAGACAGAGAGAGAGGGAGAGTGGAATACAGAAAACGACAGAGTCAGAGAGAGAGAGAGAGAGATAGAAAGAAAGTCAAAGAAAGAAAGTCAGGGTGAGTCAGAGAGGGACAGAGAGAGAGATAGAGATAGAGAGAAAGGTGACAGAGAGAGAGAGAGATAGAGAGAGAGAAAGAGACAGAGAGAGAGAGAAGAGAGGGAGAGAGAGGAATAGAGAAAATGACAGAGTCAGAGAGACAGAAAGAGACAGAGAGTGAGAGAGAAGAGAGGGAGAGAGAGGAATAGAGAAAATGACAGAGACAGAGAGAGAGAGAGATAGAGAGAGAGAAAGAGACAGAGAGAGAGAAGAGAGGGAGAGAGAGGGATAAAGAAAATGACAGAGTCAGAGAGACAGAAAGAGACAGAGAGTGAGAGAGAAGAGAGGGAGAGAGAGGAATAGAGAAAATGACAGAGTCAGAGAGACAGAGACAGAGAGAGAGAGACAGAGAGAGAGGAGAGAGAGACACTGGGTCTTGACATAGACAGGCTTAATATCCGACCATTACCTAATTTCATATGAGCTACATCTTAGCTATAATATATGTATGTCCCCTTGCTATTCTACAAAGCGCTCAATAAAACCTTTTACTGCCCTACAATTCATTGAAAACCTTCCAGAAATATCAACCCCAGTCTCCACCCCATCAGATCAAATGGAGTTAGAATTACTAATTATTTAGAAAATACCTTTCAATCTACTTTAGAAAATGTGGTGCCACTTAAAATAAAAAGGCCAAGACAGAAAAGGCTCGCCCCATGGTACAACGATAATACCCGTACCTTAAAACAAACAGTTCGGAAACTAGAGCGGAAATGGTGACAAACAAAGCTGGAAGTGTTCCACTCTACCTGGAAGGACAGCCTTATAGAGTATAGAAATGCCCTCACTAAAGCTCGCTTAGCATATCTGGCCTCAGTGATTGAGAATAATAAATAAAATCCTAGAGTTCTGTTTAGTGTGATTTCCTGAATCACAAAAAATCTGGGAGGTACTGAACCACAAATTCTGGCAACTCTCACCAGTGACGTTTTTATGGACTTCTTTAATAATAAAATTGAAAATATTACACAACAAATTCAACCCACAGTATTAAAAGTGCAGCTTTTACGCAGACGATATGGAACTGTACATATCAGCCAAGCATGATGACAAATACAGATTAAAGAAAGTAGAGGACTGTGTAAAAGATGTGTAATGTTATGTAACTTCCTCCTACTAAACAGTAACAAAACAGAGGTTCTCCTTCTGGGCCCAAAAGTGGCAAGAAGTAAATGATCAGATTTAACTTTAAATCTCGCTGACTTTCCAGTTACACCTGGCTCAGCAGCAAAAAATTTTGCCGTCATAATTGATTCAGATTTATCATTCGATCAACACATAGGCAGCATCACTACGACAGCTTTTCTACATCTTCGTTCTAAATAAACATTGCCAAGATAAAAAATGCCCTATCCCTTCATGATGCAGAAACTAGTACATGCCTTTATTACTTCTAGGCTACATTATTGTAATGCACTACTGTCAGGATATATGAGCAGGAATCTAAGCAAACTTCAACTAGTCCAAAATGCTGCAGCCAGGGACCTCACAAAAATTTGAAAATCGGATCATATCAGTCCAGTGCTATCATCACTTCATTGGCTGCCTGTTAAATTCTGTATTGATTATAAAATTCTTTTATTGACATATAAAGCCCTTCATGAGCTCGCTCCTGAGTACCTGCAAGACCTTATTTCCTAATACGAGCCATCATGACTACTCAGATCTCAGAGTGCTGGCTTATTAATAGTTCCTAGAATTCATAAGGCTGCAGTTGGGGAAGAGCTTTTTCTCATAAAGCCCTCAAACTCTGGAATGATCTTCCAGAAACTGTTCGGTACTCAGACACAGTCTCAGTCTTTAAAGCTAGGCTGAAAACTCACTTGCTCAGTTTAGCTTTTGGTAGGTAATGTTCCCCCTTAGATAAAGGCAGCAGATCCAGGGGTTCATGGACACAGGGAATTATAGTAAACTGAGACACTGTTGCTGTCGTCCCGCTGCTCGCACGTGGTCACTCAGGTTTGTGGACGGTGGAGCGGTGGCATACCAAACTGTTTCAGGGTGCTCTCGTGTCTGTGTGTCCTTCTGGTTCTCTCCTTTTAGTCAAGCTGTTATAGTCAGATTTGCCGGAGTCATTAGCCACAGTCTGGAAATGTTCACATTCCCTGTTTTACGCACAAACAGACAGAATAAAACTAATTCCATCCCCCTGCATTTTACTGAGTATATGACAGCCCACATGCCGGACACTGAAGGATGACTGAAGGAGAGCTGTCCTTCTACCTGCTTCAGACCAGCTGCCCACACCCCAGCAACCGCCACGTGACTTGGACTAGCTGAGCGGAAAACTACATTGAAGTTTTCATAGATTCCTTGGTATTACTACTACTAATACCACTGCTATTAATATTAGTAGTATAATCATTTGTAGGTAGTTTGACCAGAGGAGGATGGGTCCCCCTGGTGAGCCTGGTTCCTCCCAAGGTTTCTTCCACAGCTCTGAGGGAGTTTTTCCTTGCCACTGTCACCCCTGGCTTGGTCACCTGGGGGTTTTTACATTTATGTTAAAACGTTGCCTTTTCTGGTATTTCGTAAAGCTGCTTTGTGACAACATCAGTTGTACAACATGCTATACAAATACATTTGATTTGAATTGATTTGAGAGAGAAAGAGAGAAAATGACAGTGAAAGAGAGAGAGAGAGAGAGAGAGAGAGAAAGAGATGGATGGAGAGAGGAATAGAGAAAACTACAGAGTCAGAGAGAGAGAGACAGAGACGGATGGAGAGAGGAATAGAGAAAACGACAGTCAGAGAGAGAGAGAGAGAGAAGTGAGAGAGAGAGAGAGAGAGAGAGAGAGAGCGAGAGAGAGAGAGAGAGAGAGATACACAAATAAATATGACTCAGTGAAGGCATATAGTAATACATGTGGGATATAACGACATCAAAAATCAGAACACACAACTGCTTAAAAAGGACTTCACAAGCCTGCTGTCTTCTACAAGACTGTGGTAAATCTGTATGTCTATACCAATTCCATCACTAAAACGAGGTTCAGGACGTTTTTAGTCGCATTTTAAATCTTCACACCTGGCTCTGAAAAACCTGCCTCTGCAAAAACTTAACGTTTCTTGACAATTTTAACCTTTTCTGGAACTGCCCTGCTTTTTACAGAGTTGATGGGATTCATCCCAATAGGCTGGGTTCACAGATTTTAGGCCACAATATATTTTACTCTGTTTTTAACTCCAGATGACTATTACATACCTCAAACTCTAATATCTCTGTAGTTTTGGGTAGAAAACCCAGGACCAGCTCATCATCAAAAATACATTTTAATGGTTTTATTAATCCAGAAAAAATGTATTGATACAACTCCAATTACTTTACTCTCACAAGAAAACCCTGCAGTAAATGCTGTAACAGATCTCGAGAGTTTTAAAAACAGATAAGGTTTAGGCATAATTCGTCTTAACATTAGAAGCCTACTCCAGAAGGATAAAATGGATAAATGGATAAAACAGGACAAAATCAAGTCCTGATTGCACAATCTGATAAAGGATATTTTAATCCTAACAGAGACTTGACTTAGACAATCTGTAAGTGATGAAGATGTGGCTTTAAATGATTTTAACCTTTTTAGAATAGACAGAGAATCAAGAGGAGGCGGAGTAGCTATTTATGTAAGAGTAACTATACAAGCCACCTTATTAACTGCAGTCTCCAAAGAAAAATACTTTGAGTTCATAGCTCTGAAAGTGCCCCTTGGGAAAAATAACTTATTTTAGCTGAGACATACAGGCCTCCCTCTGCTCTGTCTTCTGCTCTTGATGAAAGCCACTCTTTTATCACAATCTTTTAATTTAATCTTAACTGGCTTTCTAATGCATCCGATTACTTAAAGGAAATATGTGGAAATCTTACCCTCACACAATTGATCATGGAATCAACACGCCCAAATCTGAAGGATCCCACCAAATCTACCCTGCTAGACTTAATTCTGTCCAACAAAATGGACAGAATTGTTGCCTCAGCAGTCTGTGGCCTTGGTGTAAGTGACCACTGCCCCATTGGATGCCTTAGAAACAGTTCCAAAAACAAAACAGGCTCTCGGATGGTGGCCAGAAGAAATTTTAAACATTTTAGCGAACAGGCTTTTCTATCTGACTTAGCAACGAGTGAAATCCACCTTACACTAGAAATTCCAGATGTTGATTTGGCACTAAACCACTTTAGCAACTAATTTCTAATGGTGGTAAACAAACATGCCCCGCCCCACAAAAAGCAAAGAATAAGCGACAGATCAAGTCCTTGGTACACTAGTGAAGTTTCCTAATTTTCCTAATTTAAAGCCAGAAATAAAGCTTGGTCCACTGCTAGACGCACGGGAGAGAGAGAGAGAGACCACTGGATCACGTTCAGACAACTGAGAAACAGGTGTAGCTCTGCAGTTAGAAAGGCCAAATCAGATTATTATCTCAGCCTGATTTCCAGCTCTACAAACACACAGATCTTCTGAAAAACTGTAAAATCCCTTAAAAACAATTCCTCTACCCTTCCAACCAGTGTTATAGTTGATGATCAGCTGATATTGGATCAGAAGGAAATCTGTAGTTTTTAACACACGTTTTGCTGCAGCTGGTCACATTTTTGAACTGACTCAAATTGGGAGTTAGATAAAACTGACAACAACTCTACTGCTACACAGAGCCATGGTCTCTTCACACTCCAACCCTTCTCTCCAATCACAGTTGCTAAATTTCTTACTACTATTAATCCACAAAAAACTACAGGTGAAGATGGGCTGGACCCTTACTTCCTGCGTCTAGCAGCCCCAGTTATTTTAGAATACATAACATATATTTTTAATCTCTCTCTTTTATCATGCAGAATTCCCAGGATCTGGAAAATAGCTCATGTAACTTCCCTGCATAAAGGAGGTGAGGCAGCAGATGTAAATAACTACAGGCCAATCTCAAAATTGTCCTGTTTGGCTAAAATTTTAGAACTCCTAATAGTCAACTGAAATCATTTCTACACAAAAATTCTGTCCTGTTTAGCTATCAGTCTGGCTTTAGAAAAAGACACAGCTACCACACTGGTTTTAAATGATACACAGCCATAGATAGGAAGAAGCATTGTGCATCTATCAAAAGCATTCGATACAGTTGATCACACTCTTCTTCTAAGGAACTTACAAAAGATTGCCTTTGATACAAATGCACTAAAATGGACCAACAATGATCTTTTAGACAGACAATAAGGCGTAGCACTGATTCATAACAAATCAGATTTCTTCAGTATATCCAAAGGAGCACCACAAGGTTCAATTTTGGGCCCAGTTCTATTCAATATATATTTTAATGAATTTGCAGCCTCTGCCTTAGACTGCAAAGTACACCTGTATGCAGATGACATGGTTTTATACTGTTCAGCTGACTCTGTTTATGCTGCAATAAGAAAACTGCAATGCTCATTTAATACTCTACAGGTTGCTTTGTGTAAACACAATCTGGTTTTAAATGCTAAGAAAACGAAGTTCATGCTATTTTCCAGATGAACTGATACAGATTTTAATTCTGTAAATCACTACCCTGACAGGACCCAACATTGAGAAAGTCACAGAGTATAACTACCTTGGCTTACAGCTGGATGATAAACTCACTTTTAAACCCCATATTAATAAAGTGGTTAGCAAATGTAGGCAGAAGCTTGGTTATCTATAAAAATAAATATCTAAATATCTATATATATATATATATGTATAAATATCTATCTATATAAAAATAAATCCTGTTTCCCTGTGTTTAACCTTACAAACATGCATTCTGCCAGCTCCCTCAAACCACTGGACTCAGTCTATCACTTGGCACTGAGGTTCATCACTGGAGACCCTTATAACACTCATCACTGCAGACTGTATTATTGTTGTTTAAATATTTGTCATTTCAATAAACTTGTTTATTAGGTTTTTAAAATTATTTTTATCTTATGTTCCTCATTTTATTTTTACTTGATTTAATTAACCTTTACATCTTGTGTATGTTTTAATTTCTGTTTTATTATTTATGTATTTATTTATTTTATTATTCTATTTTACGTATTTTTTATTATTATTAATGTTTCACTTTTTATACTTGCCTGATTTGAGTGTTCATTTATTAAATGTACTTTTATGTACAGTCCCTTACTCTGTACTAACTTGGCAACATTGTAAATGAGGTGCACCCTCATTGTTCTCTGAGACTAAATAAAGATTGAAGCGCATTTGTGAGTTCAGAAACTGATGTTGGACGAGAAGGCCCGGCTCACAGTCTCATGCTATTCTTGAGCCAATCTGAAGGCCACATGAAGTTTGGACGTCTGTGGCGATTGACTCTGCAGAAAGTTGGTGACCTCTGTGCACTATGTGCCTCAGCATCCACTGACCCCGCTCTGTCAATTCACTGAGCTCCTGAGAGCGACCTATTCTTTCACAAATGTTTGTAGAAGCAGTCTGCATGCCTAGGTGCCTGGTTTTATACACCTGTGGCCAGGGAAGTGATTGCAACACCTGAATTCAATGATTTGGATCGGTGAGTGAATATTTTTGGAAATATAGTATGTATATATACATACACTCACTGGCCACTTTATTAGGTACAATTGCTTGTTAACACAAATAGCTAATCAGCCAGTCAAATGGCTGCAACCCAATGCATTTAGGCATGTAGAGGTGGTCAAGACAATTTGCTGAAGTGCAAACCGAGCATCAGAATGGGGAAGAAAGGTGATTTAAGTGACTTTGAACGTGGCATGGTTGTTGGTGCCAGACGGGCTGGTGTGAGTATTTCAGAAACTGCTGATCTACTGGGATTTTCATGCACAACCATCTCTAGGGTTTACAGAGAATGGTCTGAAAAAGAGAAAATATCCAGTGAGCTGCAGTTGTGTGGACGAAAATGCCTTGTTGATGTGAGAGGTCAGAGGAGAATGGGTAGACTGGTTTGAGATGATTGAAAGGCAACAGTAACTCAAATAACCACTTGTTACAACCAAGGGACGCAGAATGTCATCTCTGAACGCACAACATGTCGAACCTTGAAGAAGATGGCCTACAGCAGCAGAAGACCACACCAGGTGCCACTCCTGTCAGCTAAGAACAGGAAACTGAGACTGCAATTCGCACGGGCTCACAGAGATTGGACAGTAGAAGATTGGAAAAATGTTGCCTGGTCTGACGAGTCTTGATTTCAGCTGCGACATTCAGATGGTAGGGTCAGAATTTGGCGTAAACAACATGAAGCATGGATCCATCCTGCATTGTATCAACGGTTCAGGCTGGTGGTGGTGTAATGCTGTGGGGGATATTTTCTTGGCACACTTTGGGCCCCTTAGTACCAATTGAGCATCGTTTAAATGCTGCAGCCTACCTGAGTATTGTTGCTGACCATGTCCATCCCTTTATGACCACAGTGTACCTGATGCACACTGTTCTGATGGCTACTTCCAGCAGGATAATGAACCATGTCACAAAGCTCATATCATCTCAAACTGGATTCTTAAACATGACAATGAGTTCACTGTACTCCAATGGCTTCCACAGTCACCAGATCTCAATCCAATAGAGCACCTTTGGGATGTGGTGGAATGGAAGATTCGTATCATAGATGTGTAGCTGACAAATCTGCAGGAACTGTGTGATGCTATCATGTCAATATGGGCCAAAATCTCTAAGGAATGTTTCCAACACCTTGTTGAAAGTATGCCACGAAGAATTAAGGCAGTTCTGAAGGCAAAAGAGGGTCCAACCTTTTACTATCAAGGCATACCTAATAAATAATAAGTGTACCTAATAAAGTGGCCAGTGAGTGTATATATACAGTACTGTGCAAAGGTTTTAGGCATCTAAGCAAATGTTTAAACAATTTACCTCAGCAGTGAGTTTATCACAATATACATTAGAATAAAGTCATATTCATAATACAAATAAATATAAAAACAATAAAAAGTAACAAGAATTTCTTGGGTCAATATTTTTCCTTCACACCTTCACAGCCACCACAGACACTTGTTAATATCATCAATTACATCATGAGCACAGTTTAATGAAGCACTGATTGGTCAAACCAGGAGTTGCTTTTTTAACTACATACAATACTGTAATACTGGGCTTCCTCGAGGAGAGGATTGAAAAAGGTTAAACAAACACTAACATCCATAAAATCATTATTTATCATATATATATATATATATATATATATATATATATATATATATATATATATATATATATATGCACACTCATTATTAATATTCTATCAATTTTGTATATTCAAATATTACCACTTTTCTCAGCAAATAAACACATACTACACAAATAAATAGATTTTGAAAATGTGTCTTTGGTGCCTAAGACTTTCACACAGTACTGTATATATATATGTATGTCTTTTATATGTTAATTTAGTTTAATTACTTTTCTGTGTATTACATATGTTAAATAATTTTTTTTGCTGTAACTTTTTATATTGAGCACTTCTTTTATCATTTTAATAACAATTGTTTATTGTAATTCATGTCAATAAAGCTGTTTGAAACAAAAAACTAGAAAACATATAGGCTGAGAGAAAATAAGAGAGAGAGTACGTGAAGAATGAGAGAGAGAGGGAGAGAGAGAGGGGCACTAAATTCTGTTGATATAAGTATTTTGCAAATGCAGCTCTTCTGCCCTCAGGAAACTTTTTTTTAGTTTTGTCACATATAAAGCACAGAAAATAATGCATCACTGTAGTGTGTGTACTTGGCTGTGTGTGTGTCTGTTAAATAATTCATGAGCCGCATGAAAACTTTACATCCACTGCTGTCTCCCTTGGCAACAGGCAGGGTCAGAGTTTTACACACACACACACACACACACACACACACACACACACACACCCACACACACACACTCACAATTTAAGTGGTATCCAAAGTTTTTGTGTTGGGGCATATGTTTGTTGTGAGCTTAGGGTCAAAATGACAAAACAGTACACAAATAAAGTTGGTACATTTTATTACTAATACGTCCAAATAGCAAACAGAAAAGTATGATATGGTTATTCAGATTGAAGAATTTATTCAGATTGAAGATTGCTGTAAATGGTTCTATTGTACTACTCGGTACTACTAAAACGGGTTCTTCTATTGTTACAGACTTGACATCGTAACAACAAATACAGCAAACCTATAACGTCCAAGCAGAAACAACTATTTACAAGCTTTTAACTCTCTCTCACTGCTGCATGGCTTTACCCATCATGCTCAGCATTTACTGCTCCACATGGCCCCGCATCCCGCATGTCCATGCCTGAATAAGCCAGTAGTGGAACGCTACAATATTACTATAGCAAAATGCTAAATATCGAAATATCTACACATATTCTGACCTTAACGTTCTGCAACAAAAAGATCAGCGTTGACCCAGTGGCATAGCTAGAATGAATTTTTTTGGAGGGCCTGATTGCAGGTTAACACGGCCAGCTAGGAAGCATTATGTCCCTGAGTGAGCTTACCTAGTCTACTTCATTGTAGCTACCATAACCAGAGAGAAAAACAAAACTTTAACACAACACATGACTGCTGACCCAACATTTAACTGCCTTGTTACTGTGACAGCTGACAGAATTCCATGGTGGCTAAAGGCTAATGAACCACTGTCCTATCTTTCACTGCTGTAGCAGCAGGCCTGCACAAAGACGTAGAGTCCCTGAGCAATTCAGTTGACTGCTTCTTTGTGATGAGCCACCACAATATCAAGATGTTCAAGCTTGTAGCATCTTGAGGGCATCTGCTGACCACAAAAAGCTGATTAAATGGCCACACACAAACACACTTACTGAGCAGTTGAACGCTGTTGAAGTTTCCGGGCTGGGAGCTCATGCGCCACAAAAACAAATCAAAGTTTCCACATAAAAACTAAACAAAATGTTCCCACACTATCAGAAAATTCATATTTTATTGGAATCGTGGGAATATTTTGCCCCTATAAAGATACAAACACTCACACTACACTTTTCATCATTTTACTATTCCACTAGTGGCCCAGGCCTGTCAGAGCGGTGATGGTGTGAGAATTCTCAGTAAACTGTGTGGAAGTGTCGACTGAACATCCCTGCTGTTGCTTCTGTCTGTGTGTTTTATTGGATGTTAGACGCGCCGTGTTGGAGACGCATGCTGTTCAGGGACGGCTGGTCTACGTCTGTAAGCTGATAACTCATTTTTTCTTGTTGCACTTGAAGAGACACTCTTGGGCTCAGAAAGACCCCAATGTGTCAGAAATGTACAGGCCTGTCTCTGCTCCCTGTCTTGATGGAAATTTCCTCTGAACTACCCTCTTCACATGGCGGGAGCGTGTTCTGGAGTTTTGGCAGCTGCACTGGTGCTCACAAACCCAAAAGCTTAGCGAGTTAAAGAAACTTAGCTACAAAAACATACTGAATACTTATCTTAACTTATGATTTGTGACAAAAATGGTCATTACCCTGCTGTAAAAACTAGCATGCATTCCATGATGATCTAAGCTGGTTTATACGGGTCTAAGGCTGGTTTAGCTTATTACCTAGCATGGTCATGCTGACTGACCAGCATATCAGCATCCAAAACACAACATATGCTGGTTTTACAGTGCTATAGCATATATGCTGGTTTTCTAACAGGGTAGTGTGTTGCTTTTCCTTGAAATTTCTAAATCCAAATATAGTCAGCCAGCCAAGACATGTTTGGTTTGATTTTTTCGCAACTGGAGCTATGAGGCTAATGTAGCTCACAAGTGATGGAAGCTGTATGACCAAAAAAGTCTTGACTGGCCAATTTTCTTTGGACTAAACGTAAAAATGTGAAAACATCAGAATGTTGTCAGAATACTTCACATTTCCCAACAAAACAAAAACATTTTATCCAAACCAATGTAGTGGTTTGAGTTTGCACTGTGCCATGTGCTCTGCTTAATGGGTTCACCACATGGTTTATTCTGAAACCTCCCCCTGACTGTGATTGGTCCTAATCACTGCATCATTTATTCTGAAACCTCCCCCTGACTGTGATTGGTCCTAATCACTGCATCATTTATTCTGAAACCTCCCCCTGACTGTGATTGGTCCTAATCACTGCATCATTTATTCTGAAATCTCCCCCTGACTATGATTGGTCCTAATCACTGCATCATTTATTCTGAAACCTCCCCCTGACTATGATTGGTCCTAATCACTGCATCATTTATTCTGAAACCTCCCCCTGACTATGATTGGTCCTAATCACTGCATCATTTATTCTGAAATCTCCCCCTGACTATGATTGGTCCTAATCACTGCATCATTTATTCTGAAACCTCCCCTTGACTGTGATTGGTCCTAATCAGTGCATTGTTTACTGGGACATCCCACTGACTGTGATTGGCCCTAATCACTGCATCATTTATTTAGACCTCCTGCTTACTGTGATTGGTCCTAATCACTGCATTGTTTTTCTGAGACCTCCCCTGACTGTGATTGGTCCTAATCACTGCATTGTTTATCAACACCTCCTTGGTCATAATCACGTTGTATTTTTTTTTTTTGAGACCTCCCCCAGACTACGATTGATTTTAATCACCACATCATATTTTCTGTGGCCTCCCTGACTGTGATTGTTCATCATGTCACATGGTTGCCTGTATCATTGCACAGAATGGGTCTCTAGCAGTGTTACATGCCAGTGAAGTTTATTCCAAGGGTCCTCACTCCCTCAAAGAGCATGCACATTCAAAATAAACAGTGTAGCATCTGTTTATGTATGTATGTGTCTGTGTGTGTGCATGTATAAGAAGGCTGAGGTGTGTTACCTGCATCTTTCTAAGCTGGTCGAGCTGCTTCCGCAGGTCAGTGGCATTCTGCTTGAGCTCATGTAAATGGAGCTGCATCTGCAGTCGGGACACATTGGAGCCCTGCGGGGTCATGGCAGGGGGCGGCATCAGGGCCAGTGGGGCCGATGGGGTCAGAGCTAGCAGACAGTACCAGACAAGGTCAGGAGCTGGACGGTGCCATCATGTGTTAACTGACGTATCCACACTCTTCCCACAAATGCATTCTTTCATAGCCACTGCTTTTTGAGGCTGGACAAGCTTTACAGGACATATATAAAGCTTGTCTACCCTAGTTCTAACAGAACTCATGTGTGGGCAGAGCATAAATAGGCCAATAACACCAGCACTAAAGCACACACATACTAACACACGCTCACACCTGACTGTAAGGCACACAGACATGCCACTTCAGTTCACACCCGCCACCGCACTTTTACCCTCTTTCACACACACATAAATATAGACTGGGAGCACAGCGCACTGTCTCCTCTACAGTCCATATGGTAGGAGTGAGCATGCTATTAGTGTAGATTAAAGTAGAACCAGGAATAGTAGCATTCTCTAGTGTCCTAAATGCTGTGGAACTTCCACGTAAGGTGAACTATGGAATTAATTCACTTTCATAAGGAATACTATGTATAATGAAATGATGAGATTTTGTGTGATTTTGCAAATTGTAAATCCATAATCAGATTTTAAAATCTGTACAGTCATATGCAAAATATGAGCACCCCAGGTTTTGTCAATGGTTATATGAGAAAATAAGTTAACACATCTTTTTCAGGGAACGCACTTAATTATGACTTTTTTGCATATTTTACTGCACTTTTACTCAGCACAAATAAATAAAAATAAGACTATAAAAATATAAAATATGGTATCATTTTTGCACAGGCCTTTTTCCTATTACATTAAATTCAGCAAATAAACAGTAATTGTGCATTAAATTGTGTATAGGTGTGTTCTTTGTAGAGGATGTGTTATTTTATTTTCACTCTTCAACAAAACATGGAACTTTAATCAGGGGTGCCCAAACTTTCGCATACGACTGTAAGTGTTTGCGACCTATATTTTGCAAGAATAATATATCAATATTATAACTGCAAATCCTCATTTACTTCTTATAGCACTGGTGTAGTAATTATGATTTACAGTTTACATATTAACAACTTTCATGCTACAATTATGAATCAATGTTTATACTGCTAAAGCAAGAATTCACAATTCCAGCGTTTTCACACTTAAACGTCTCATGTTTTGAGAGGTGTAATCCAAGTAGGTGGCTCCAGAAAGCTGAGGAGGCTTAGATGTAGCCTAAAAACACCTGATCTTCACAATCTGTGAAAATGAGTCAACGTCAAAAGCAGATTAGTGAAGCAACCAGAGACACTGTGCAGTCGGATTGTGACCAAAATACATCGTTGAGTGTGTCAAGCACTTAATGATATTATCATCAGATTACTGCAGTTATCTGATAATTCAAATGGTCATCTTAACAGCATATTCCATTTTCTCAGATTGATGTCTAGAAATCTGATAAGGAAAGCTGGATTTTAGCTCAGTAATCAGACTTCTCAGTGCATGTAAACTCTAACTTTGATTTCTTTCAGATTTCTCAGTCTGCACATGTGCAAAAACAAACCACGGAACTGGAAATAAGTTATGGTCATTAATATGAAGTTACTCCCCCTCCTTTGCGGCTATAGCAGCCTCTATTCTTCTGGGAAGACCTTCCTCAAGATTTTGGAGAGTGTTTGTGGGAATCTGTGCCCGTTCAGTCCAAAGAGCAATTATGAAGTCAGCAACTATTATTGCATGAAAGGGCCACATCATCCCAAGACTCTTCAGTGAGGTTGAGGTCAGATCTCCTCAAATTATTCCTGTATAGAACTCACAGGGCCTTTAACAAACTGTTGCTACAAAGTTACATGCATATAATTGTCTAAATGCCTTTTTATGCTGTAGCATTAGCATAACCCTGCACTGGAACTATAGGGGCCAAACCATGAAAAACAGCCCCAGTCCATTATCCCTCCTCCACCAAAAATTACTGTTGGCATGATGTGTTCTGGTCTGACAAACCCAGATATATTCATTAGACTGCCAGAAAGGAGGAACGTGATTCATCACTTTAGCCGATGCTTGGCACTGTGCCAAGTAGTTTATGTACAAGTTACAGGTTTGAAAAAATGATTATGGATTTTTGATTCAGTGAAATTATGATTTTGCATTGCATTCACATAAAGTTCCTATTGAAAGGAAATTAAGTCCATAGTGATTACATCTTTAAGAACACACACACACACACACACACACACACATATGCACACAACAGTCAAACACACACACATCTTGTGAGAACTGTGTAGAATTTGAAAATAGACAGGGAGTTCGGGAGAGTGGGAGTTAGACTGTGGAGGAGAGAGAGGGAGCCATAGTTAAGGCACAGAAACACACGCACACGCACACACGCGCACACACACACACACACACACACACACACACACACACACTAAAGCTTGTGTGTGTGTGCGCTTGCACACACAGGCCAAACGACTGGAAAGACACTTGAGCAGAGACAGAGCTACCTTTCCTCATCAGCCGGCCAGCTGAAACATACAGTACAGGCGGTCAGCTCATCCAAGTGAGAAAAAATAAACAAAAAACCAAAAAGAAAATGCAAAGCAACCAAACAAATACAACAGCAGAAAGAGAAGGGATGCTACATCAGAGAAACTGGCCATAGTTCAAAGTCAGGGTGAGACACTGAGACCTCTGAGAAATCTTCTCACTGACCTACTGCTGAGGGGCTATAGAGGGGTAACTGATATTACACTCGGGGTGAAAAACCTTCTAAGCCAAATCAAACCCATCTGAACCCTTCAGCAGTGTGTTTGAACTAGCCTTTAAAATGCAGTCTCTGAGGACTTTCAGAGAGAGAGAAAGAAAGAGAGAGGGAGAAAGGGCAGGGGCAATGGGTGGAGAAGACAATGGAAAAAGATCACACACTAAAAGAAAGTAGGAAAATAAACCAATAAAAAGGAGAAAGGGGCAAACAAGCTGTATAGTGTATACTTGTTAGCCAACAAGCTAGCTAACATGGTGATACCAAAGGATTTATTGTCAGCTAGCTAGCGATTTCTAACATTAGCTCACTCTTGTTTCTATGTTGCTCACCAGCTATTTTTTAGGCTTTTTAGCTTTTTTATCCAATTTCCTCACTAATTTAGTCACTCACTAGCCAGGTCTCCCCGCCATCACACAAAGCTACCAACACAGGCAGGGTAAAGAGTAGCATGCGCTTCCAACACACGTGAAGCACCACTTTATCTTTTCAAACCACTGCTAACAGTGGCATCAACATTCAACATGCTTGGAGGAGAACACTACCTGCCAATTCTGGTATGTCAGGTAACAGACACCCATGTTGGATAATATCACCCTGAGTGACGGGGAGAAATAATAACAAGACAAATGCCCAGACTGTAGCTTTAGTGTTAGCCTTGCTCAAAAGCACTAGTAAATTAACCCCTTCAATAGAGCAAGCCTGACATTGGGCGCAAAGTTTTACTACACATTTTCAAGAACATAAGAATGGCTCAGCTAGTTTGCATTAAAGTCCCCTGTAGTTCCTGAACATTAAGCCTTAGTATGTAATAAGCCTGGGATTTTAAGGGGTTAAGCGTTCATGAGTCATCTTTGAACCTTAGCATTATTTTTCTGTGGACATTACTATGAAAATTTAAAAACACTGATACGCCTGAAACTGAAGTATTTACTAGTTTTATTTTAGGTATTAAAGGGCCCATATTCTACATCTTTCTACTTTTTCTTGTAGTTTTTTTGTACTCTTGTGGTTTTATGTACCCATTATAGTTAATTTCGACATGACTATTTCCTACATACATGATACATGATCTGATTGGCTGCCCTATACTGCACCTCTTTTACAGAACAGCCTGGGCTGAAACATTCCTTATAACTTCAAAGTAAATAGGTGGAGCTAAATTGCTGTAAAATTAGTTAGCATTCATGATGTTACTGAAAAATTTAGTTAAATTCCACTCAGTTTGCATCTCAGTTTCTATATATGGCCTGCATGGGCTGAGGAGCGAAAAAAAATTACATACTACATAAGGCTTTTATTTTGAAAAAGTGAAGACAAATTCATTATATTATATAGGCCCTTGAAAAATAAAAGTAAGAACCAGTGATAAAGAATAAGTCATATTTGTGTGAGTAATGTTAAGTAATGTTAACTTTGATATTCAAGATTTAGCTAAAAAGAATGCCTTCTAAGTTGATTTAACCTTACTTAGCTAACTAGCTTGTTTGCATGGGCAGCCCCGGATGTTGGCTGACCCCAGGACTGCTCCTGGCCCAGGGTGCCTCTGATTCCTTTCTAATCATAATTGCAGTAGGTGACGACTACTTTTTGTCACCAATCAACTCCGTCCTGACCTTGACATGTCAACATGCCTCAATAACACTCGAAGTAGTGTTACTCACTTCCTGTTGCGGAGCCGTCGCTGGTGGATTCCGTCTTCTCGCTGGAAGAGAAAGGGAAGGGCCGTGAGAAGTCCGCCCCCTGGTCCGGAGGGCAGCCAGCCATCATGCAGAGACGCAGCAGGCCGCATCTGAGGATCACACAGCCGTGATACTGACGCTGCCCCCAACACACTGCAGAACGCAACACTGAACCAATACCGCACTGCAATAACTAACCCTTCATAACCGCTGCACTGCTGAACCTAACGACTCCCTAAACACCAATCAGACCAACACCAAGAAACAGTGACAAACCTAGCAGTCAGGTCTGAAACGGAGTGATGAAATAACTGAAATTTATGAGATTATGCCTAAACTTTTTATCCCTTCTATTTAACTTCTTATGTGGGCTAAATTTTATTTCTTTCACTGACATCTCCTCCACCTTTCCAAACTTTCTGTCCATGACACACATCTCTACTGTCGGAAGAAAACCTTGTATCTCCATTTTTTATGTTTTTCAGCTTTGGGCATAATTTGAAAGTACCTGTTGTTCTTTATAGTATCTGTAGATTTCATGATGAATGGACCAAAAGAAATGACACAAAATTACCTGGAAAGACGTCTGATTCCATTGATTTACATTAAAAGTAAAGTATGTTTTTTCCTTCTCCTGTAAAGTTACTCTTTTGGAGATACAAGGTTTTGTCCCAACAGCAACGATATGTAACATGAACTAGTGCTTACTTGCTGAAAAATCTAACACTTAGCAAAAAATTTGCTAATAAAAAGAAAAAAAAACTTATTTTCCTTTGCTGTCCTGCGCTGGTCACGTTCAAACAGTTTGAGCAGCAGCAGATCAACAGTTGGAAAAACACATCAGCTACATGGAATTATTTCATGGTTTCTATGAGGAACATTAGACAAACAATTAATCTCTGGTCTTGTTGAGAATCGAGAGGAAGTGCAACGCCCAAGAACTCCTCTATTACAGGTTTAATACCATTTGCCAACATCCTGCTCAATACGCAGAATATAGGAAAGCAACAGAAGCAGAAGGGAAAGTCCCTGCTTGCATGATGCATCTGTAGCCACATTTTTTCAGTTTAAAAAAAAAAAAAAGTTAAAAAAGCTGCCAAAATTAAGCGTTAAAATTTAGAGTTAATTGAAGGTCAAATAGAAAATGAACAGAACAAGAATCTGTATTATAAATACTGTTGAGTTACTATTAGAAGTTCCAGTAGTACTTAAATGTAACTTCTGCACCACTTAAGGTGGAAAAAGAAAATTTGAATGAGAACCTGGCGAATAAGAATCTTCAGTCTTCAGCTTCGCGACATTTTAATGTTTTACAGTTTCTCATTGCAAATTAAACGCATCAGGAAACCAGCTGGAGTGATTATAAATGTAAATAAATGCAAATAAGTCAATTTGTTTCCAATTTATCAATGGCTGTCTTAAATCTTCTTCTTTGTTTTTTCATTGGCTACTAACTTGGCGAGACTGTTTGCGAGACAAATATTGAGTAACAAAATAAACAGATATTAAACTCTAGTTTTAGTTCCCTTTAATGACTTGACCCAGCTGCCAACTTGCCAGGATGTAGTAGGCTGGTATTGGTTTGATCAGTGCGGAAGAGCCTCAACAATGTACTGATACTAATTATTCACTCTTCTACCACCAAACTTCAGTTCCATAGCAGCTAATAGAAAGCTAACACTGCTCTACAGACCCTACAGTTGTAGTCATTATAACACAACTATTCTAAAACTTCAAACATAGCATATACTAATCTGGTCTAACATAGTAAAAAAGATTAACAAAACCAAAACTTTCATAGAGTTATACTGGTCTGCATGGTCTCTATGTTGTTCTACACAGTCAATGCCGATGCTGATGGGCTTCAGATGTCCATTATGAATGAATCTGACCGATCATCAACACGGATATACCAGGACTGAAGCAGAGGAGGGGGGTGCGTCCGCGATGCAGCAAAACACTCCACAGACAACAGGCCACAGCCACAGACACAACGTACAACAATCCACGCTCGTCGAGTGAAGACACGCTGGCTTTCTGAGCTTTATGCAACATAAATGGATGAGAAGCACTGAGCAGCAGTCAATGGCTGTGCAATTACAAACATGAGAGCAGGAACAAGACATTCTTACAAGACAATCTGCAAGCTTTAAATGAGGTCAGACTCACATCATTCACATAGTGCTCTATGGGATCGCATGTAATGTGCAGTGTTGAACAGTCAAATGCTTTCTGGTAATGGTTTCTACTGATCTTTGTCAAATGATTGACATTTGACATTAGTGGAAAATGTGTCTGAGTGGTGACTGAGACTGTTGTTTGAGATGTCTATGAATTTTGGATGCAAATGGGTTCTTTATGGCTCTACGTGTGCATGTGATGTGTGGAAGTCTTACGTGCTGTCGCTGTCCGGTGCTCTGGTAAGTACGCTCTGGACCAGACCAGTAAGACTGGCGATCTGCTTCTCCATGGCCTCCATACGATCCCTACTAGCAGATGCAAAAAATGAGCCAATGCACACATGCATGCAGTGTATCTTCTCTGTCGTAACCTCATATCTACAAAAATGATGACTTTTGAAAAGTCTTCCTTGACTTTGAATGGAAGTTAATGGAACAATGTTTTTCCAAGCAATTGTAAAGCATTTCTATTGGTCCATTCACCATGAAATTTTAACACAATATAAGGGCCACAGGTACTTTTAAATTCTGTGAAAAGAGAAAAACGACAAAATACACCGATGAGGCATAACATTATGACCACCTCCTTGTTTCTACGCTCATTGTTCATTTCATTGTCCTATACTTACTGTATAGGTCCACTTTGTAGTTCTGTAATTACAGACTGTAGTTCATCTGTTTCTCTGCATACTTTGTTAGCCCCCTTTTACCCTGTTCTTCAGTGGTCAGGACCCCCATGGACCCTCACAGAGCAGACACTCTTTGGGTGGTGGATCATTCTCAGAACTGCAGGAACACTAATGTGGTGGTGGTGTGTTAGTGTGTGTTGTGCTGGTCTGAGTGGATCAGATACAGCAGTGCTGCTGGAGTTTTTAAACACAGTGTCACTGCTGGACTGAGAATAGTCCACCAACTAGAAATATCCAGCCAACAGCGTCCTGTGGGCAGCGTCCTGTGACCACTGATGAAAGACTAGAGGATGACCAACACCAACTGTGCAGCAGCAGATGAGCTTTCGTCTCTGACATGACATCTACAAGGTGGACTGACAAGTTAGGAGAGTCTAAAAGAGTGGACAGTGAGTGTTTAAAAACTCCAGCGGTACTGCTGTGTCTGATCCACTCAGACCAGCACAACACACTAACACACCACCACCACATCAGTGTTACTACAGTGCTGAGAATAATCCACTACCCAAACAGTACCTGCTCTGTGAGGGTCCATGGGGGTCCTGACCACGAAAGAACAGAGTGAAAGGGGGCTAACAAAGAATGCAGAACACTGATGGTCTACAATCTGTAATTGTAGTGTAGAAACAAGGAGGTGGTCATAATGTTATGCCTCATTGGTGTATACAGGCTTTCAAATTGGCATTGCAAAAAATGACATATTGGCAAATAGAATCATCTTAAATCTAACTGATGTAGCTACTATTTCTCATGAAATGATGATTTAACAAATTCTGGACATTATTTTGCTTGTTTTAAATACTTATTCCATTACCTTTAGCATTATTTCTTATAACAAGCAATATTATCTGTCAAGAGAATGCGACCATTTCTCTGATTAAAATTCCCTAAAACCAGCAAAACACACCTAAAAAGGACCTAAAATTCCTGTTAAATAAGTTGAATAATCTTATAATAATCTGTAACACTAGATTTTAAAGGACATGTATTAGAAGTTTGTTAAGGTCTTGTTGTTTGTTCAATAAAGACCAAATTAGATGGCTCTAAATCATATATTCACTACCCATTATGCTTCATTCATTATGTATTAGTGCAGGATAGAAAGCCTGTTATGTAAAAATATATGAATCATTTGTTATGTGCATTATACATTCTGTTAAGGCCTTGTTATGCAAATTATTGAACATGAAGTAATCAATTACATTCACATCTTAAGGACTAGCACATATTGTATGCTTCCAATAGGTTAAATTTTTGCTGGTTTAGCTGAACATATCATAAATACATAAATGTAAATTCACAAGTTTACTGCTGTATCAGAGAAGACTTCCTCCATATATTGCTAGTACAGGACAGGAGCTGCTCTGCAACCATATGAACAAGATCGTCATGTTTTAGTTAACTATTATTTTAAAGCCACACTATGTAAGCTTTTGAAGATTTGGAGACCCCTCTAGTGAAAATGTGTAATTGCATGCAATGTGTGACCAACGATTTATAATGTGGGTTGTGCTTCGGACCCCTTCTGGAGCAGATGAATTAGATGATTGTGAGTGCGTTGAAAGAGTATTCAAAGAAAACTAAGTCAAAGAAAAATCATACATAGTGCAGCATTAAATTTAGTTTAGAAAGTGGAAGTGTATTTTACGACTATGTCCACTGTTCTTGGGGTGAATCTCCAACCTTGCCCTCTGATCGCTATATTTGGGATTCCCGACCCCTCATTAGCACATAACTCTACACAGAAGGATATTATAGCTTTCACATCCTTACTAGCAAGACGCACCTTATTGTTGCATTGGAAGTCTGTTAAACATCCTTCTATCTCCCGTTGGCTCAAGGACGTCTTTTTTTTTTTTAAAACTTGAGAAAATTAAATATACGTTGAGAGGATGTACGGTCAAATTTTTCCATAAATGGCAACCCTTTATTCCTTATTTCACTAATATGGAGACACTACCCGATTGAGTGTGTGCTTGTTGTGTTGCATTTTATATTGTTTAAAAAAAATGGCAACATGTGAGTTGGTCATGTTGAGCTGAGGTGGGGGCGTTGGGGGAGGGGTGGTTATTGTTTAATACACGGTAGTTAGTAATTAGTTAAATTATTTTATCCTTCATTGTTATCAAGGTTTTTTTTGGGGGGGGGGATTGGGTTAGTTTTGTTGTTGTTTGATTTGATTCAAAAAGCGAAAAATGGGAATTGGTGAATTGTATTTGTGTGATTGGAAGTATTGTATTTTTCCAATAAAAAAAAAAAAAAAAGAAAGTGGAAGTGTGTGATTTAAATGGATCTTTATGGAGTTCACGCTTCACTCAAGTGCAAGTAAAAAAAAAAAACGACGGATCAGAAGCGCTCATGCTGTGAGAGGGCATAAAAAAAGGATCTAGCAGAGGTGGTGCAATTGAAACATAAAATGGAAGCATATGTGGATGACTAATTAATACTTTTAATATTTATGTTTTTAAGGTTTTCTTTGAGTATGTGTTCGGGTACTCGTTGAGAACACCAAGTTTCCAAAGCGTGTAAAAATCTGTTAGACCAGCCCTAAATGTTTATTTTCTATTTATATTTGTTATATTTATATAGCACTTTTCCAAAGTTCAAGGTCACTTCATAGAGCATCAAAACAAGGTCAACAATGAAGCCCAAATCACAAAGGAATACAAAAGAAAACAAGGGTGAGAGTGGAAAACAAGACAGAGCAGGTACTGCTGCCCTGTTTAATTTGATGTGGGTATAAAATTTAGTACTACAAAAATGCCATGGACAACCTGTAGTATTTAAAAAAAGGATATGAGAACATGTCTTCAGTTTCCACAGCATAAAGGATGCCTGTGTACAGGACCAGGAGTGGGAACCACTGACGTGCTTGAACCCAGACAGACAAAAACACACACACTTATCATGCCTCTTACACAGGGTTGTGTAGTAGCGAAGTACATATAATGGCGTTATATCTGGATATGAAAAACATAACTGCATTCCGTAACAGTTAGAGAGAAAAATAAAGTAATCAGATTACAGGTACATTATAAAAACAGAGTGATTACCAGCAGGATTACATTAAACAGCAGAACCATGTCTTAATTAAAAAATGAGCTGTTTTAATGATAAATATGTCACATGAGATGGGTTGAGATAAATTATTGTTAGGGATAAATTATTAAGTTTAAGTGTGTACCCAAGAGGAAAAATGTCTAGCAGGATTGTGTGATGGAAAGAGTCCTGGCTAGTGGGGAAGTAGAGTATAAAAAACATTTTATTTACCTCACTGAGATACAGGGCTAAAACATTAAGAGAATTTTTTGTCTCAAATAAGAAGTTTAAGAAAAGCCAGTTACTATGTCACTTTGAGTTGAGCAGACCGTTGGCCGTTTCGCTAAATGTGAGATGAGTGACCGTTTTATGTTTAATAACCACAGAAATTCAATATTCAATATTCAATATTTAAGTGACCTGTAGTTTATCATTCAGATACATAAAACAGTGCCGTTTTTGTGTTTGGTGTATTAAGTTCATTCTTCTTAAAAAGTCTTGTTGAAATAATTTTTTATTATATTTTTATTTATTAATTCTTTAATTAAAAACAAGCAATCCAAAAGTAAGGGAAAGTAGTATCTTTAATCTTTAAAATCTATAATTATTTAATATAGCGACCCTTTGGAATAGGTAACAATTACATGTTTTAACAGGTATTCAGGTAATCATCTATACTGTAATAAATTTTAAAGTAGCCCCCCAGACCCTGCTTTTACACACTTAGACACTAACACATAGACCTCCCTCTACTTACCGCGTGTCCATCTCATTGCCTGCCAGAGGTGACCCGAACCCAGACGCACTTCTGCCCACGTCCCCCAATGGCTCAGAGCTAGAGCCAGGCCTGGACTTGGGGCTCTCCACAAAGACAGACGAAGAGGCCGAATCCTTGCGGAAGCTCTGCCTGACGGGCGAGCCACGGCTGGGTGGTCCCGAATACGAGTCTCTGTCCCGCAGTGGCACGTCCGGGACCTTCTGTGGGGATGATGGTGGAAGTCTGAAGCCCATGGTCAGAGTGGAGGAGCCAGGGCCATAGGCATCCGAGTATATTGACCCTCCAGGCTTATAGAGCTGGTCCTCCAGATCCCCCTGCAACGCTGCAGCTGAATATGTGCTAAGTGACCTCACTGATCCCCGTCGGTAGAGACCCCCAGACACGGGGAAGCTGAAAGGGTCAGCGATGGTAGCCAGAGACTGTGTGGAGGCTATGCTAAGACGTCCCTCGTGAACCAGGTTGTAGGGGTCAGCGTAAAGGCCTTCATTCTTAAGAAGCACCATGTTCTTGCCTGACACTTCTTCGTCTGGCTTAACGTCCCGGCGCTCCAGGATGGCTGAGGGAGAGGCTGTCAGGCCCCCAGCCCCTGGACCATGAGAGGGGGATGGGTGGTGCCCATGCTGGGAGCCACCTGATGGGTGAGGATGGCCTGGACCACCAAACGAGGGAGGTCGACCACCTCCACCGTAGGACAGGCGAGAGCGCGAGGGGGAGGAACCGGATGGAGAGGAGGTGGAGGACGGGAGTGTGTTCAGACGACGAGTAGGTGATGACTCACGAGATGTGTAGACCATCTCTCTCTGCAAAAGACCCACACAAATAAAGAAATAAAGCAGCTTGATTGGTCCACAAAGCTACATTCATTGCTAACATTAGTTAAAACAGACATGCCATCTCTCTCTGTAAAGATGTAAAAAAAACAGCCGGGTAGTCAATCCACAATATTCCTGCTAACTTTGAGGAATAACAGCAAACAAATTGCAGAAAAATGTAACAAACCTCAAACTGCTACTGTATTATATGTTCTTTTAATTGATTAGAAGTGAGGTGGTGTTTTAATGTATTGTCACATTTTTCTTATGTCTTGCCAACTGACTTAGCTAATGCTAGTTGTCTTTAATTTAACCACTCGAGGTAGCTAGCTTAGCTACAGTAATTAGCTCGAAAATATAATTAGCTATATTAGCACTGACAAGCAAAGCTACCTACAGAATGGTAAGTTATCCAACAAGCTAGGTGTTATTTTTGCTATGATGTTACTTAGCCAATGTAAGTGCTAGTTAAACGCCATGGCTGTTTGGGTGCCCTTCTATGGTTTACCCACCCATAATTACATCATAAAAACAAGCTGTTAAGTTGAAGCAATGGAAAGAGACCCAAAGGTTTTTAACACTGCTCTACAGAACATAGGTCTACTGCACAGAGATACACAGAGGCTATTAAAATTAATAGGGAAAATGTCCTTCATGGACAAGGTTTGCTGTAAGCTGTCTTTATGGATCTTTACAATTGGATTGTACAGTTAGCAACAGTGACGATTAGTTTCTCCTTCATTTTGTTTGTCCTGTTTAGACAGAAGCATGACTGAAGCCCCACCTGGGACTGTACTGCCAACTCACTGTTATTCAGAGAGCTTCAACTTGTTTAACAGACAATGGAGTGTAATTTACATTTACATTTATGACATTTGGCAGACGCTCTTATCCAGAGTGACTTACAATTTGATTATTTTACACAGGTAGGCCAAGGTGGTGTTAGGAGTCTTGCCCAAGGACTCTTATTGGTATAGTGTAGGGTGCCCTAGTAGGGGATTGAACCCCAGTCTACAGTGTAGAAGGCAGAGGTGTTAACCACTATACTATACCAACCACATATTGTTGCATATTGCCATGTGTTGGTGTCCGTTAAAATTGCATTGTAGGTTGTCAGTACAGGCTAATATTATTGGCCAAGTGAAATACACACGCGCATTATCTATGCCGCTTATTCTCTTGGGTTGTGGGGGTGGTGGAGCCTATCCCAGCGGTCACTGGGCTGATGGCAAGAAACACCCTGGATAGGTCACCAGTCCATCACAGGGTCCACACATACTCATTCACACTCACTCACACCAAGGGGCAATTTAGTATGTCTAATCGGTATGACTGCATGTCTTTAGAGTGTGGCAGGGAACTGGAGCACCCAGAGGAACTCCACATAGAAAGAGCCCTGGTCACCCGCCCACCAACTGATATACCATCTACTATATATTGGGCCTTAATAGGAAAACCCTAATCAGTCAAAAATACTGCAGAGAACATATCAATAATTAATGACATTTTTGGTCACAGCATTGCAAGCTTCAAACATTATGGGAAGCTCTGCCTCCACAGCTAGTAAATTTATATAATTTAAGAAGCGATCTTCTTCTCTTTGTTTAAGGCATGTTTTTGTTAAAATTTAAATAAGCAGCATGACTAAGTCAGAAGAAAGACATGAACTAAAATGTGGTGAGTGTGCACTGCTATGAGCCTGAAATAATCATTTAAAAGACAGAGGAATTTGGAAAGAGTTTGACCCCGTCTTTACGTATTAATGTCACATGCACAGGCTCGGGAAGAAGGCCAGGCTGATGTTTAGGTCTCAAATGCAAAATCGACATTATATTGATGAAGATATGATGACAAATGTAGGTAATTAATTTACAACCTCAGAAAACACATCCTTTATCCTTTATTTTAACATCAGATTTATCCACAAGTACGACCAATGTTACAAATGTACTTCCACATGTGAGCACTGAATTGGCTGTCATATCAGTCACTGAAGTATGGTTTAAACAAAAGAATAAACTAAAATATAAAGTTGAATTTATATTCAATACTGATATAGGTTTCAGAATTT
Organism: Pygocentrus nattereri; assembly: GCF_015220715.1. Lineage (NCBI taxonomy): Eukaryota > Metazoa > Chordata > Actinopteri > Characiformes > Serrasalmidae > Pygocentrus > Pygocentrus nattereri. Next base: position 17,957,819 of record NC_051224.1, on the reverse strand, counting down.
TTAGCTCCTTAATATCAATATCGTTATCAATCATAATTTTTTTTATAATGGTTGGCCCCAAGCTGCAATACAAGCACTATCAGTCACTTACATTAGCCATGATATATAGGCCTTCTGTAGGGGGTACAAATCACAGAGGAGATTAGAATTAATAAGTGGAAACAACTCCAGTGGGGGCTTCATTTCCCTCTTGAGTGACACAGGTACATGGTTGCCATGGATACAAGCCTGAGTGGCAGTGTCATGTTCCGCAGCAGTGGGCCAGACTGGCCCAAGAAAGGTCTGAATGGCATTCACTCTGCTGCAGTGTGAAGAAATAAAGAAAGACAGAGTGAATGGAGAGGAAACTGATAGAGGGCATGGTGACTCAGAGGCGAAACTAAAGAGTAAAAAAGGCCTACATTGAGGCAGGCAGGTAGACAGACAAACAGAAAAGGGTAGAGACAGAGTAGAACGTGTGCTGTGAATGAAGATCCAGACTTTCTGCTTCGCCTCTTTCTTTTCATCAAGGTAATTCGACTCTAGAGAGCTTTTCAGTCTATTCAGTGCTTTCACCCAGCCTAGTCTGAGCCACTGCCATAACATCGGATAACATAACACTGGTATTGAGAAGCGCTCTGAGCTGAACACATTTCTCCCACTTACAACAAGCAAAGAACCTTACGCTGAGTTTAACTAGCTGCTTATTCATTCATCCCAACCAGAACAAAGCCAGTACTCTGCTAACACTCGCTGTTCTTTTCTTCCACAGCACCTCTCTCTCTCTTACTCTCTCTTTTTCGCTCTCGAACAGGAAAACTTTCCTTCTATATAATGAGATTTATTCAAATCCTTAAAAAAAGTCTTTTGTGCTTTTCCCTTCTCCTCATATCCTTTCTTGCTATTCCACCCTATAAGCTCTTTTTTCATCTCTTGCAGATTCACTTAGATTTATCTTAATCTCTTTTTGCTTGATCTAAAAACATTTATCTTATCTGTCAGTCCATTTTCTCTCCTCTTTCCATCTGTCGTCCCACAGCAGGGCTGCGTGATACAGACAAAATGGCACAAAATCGTGATTATGTTGCTATATATCACCCTGGGAGTTCTTTATGCTATCTAAAAACACAAGTTTATATTATGTGTACAATTCATGATGAACAAAATTTAAACTACTTTAAAGGGCCACTGAAAAACAAAGTCAAGAACCATCACTACAGCTGTTGCAAACATGTTTATGCCCCCTGCAGTGGTGCCACAGTAGTTCATAGAGTAAAAATGTATATGTTGAAGGTACAAGGGGCTTATGAAAACTGTCTGATAGCTAAAGGCTAGTATTTTTTTCTTTATTGCTTTGGCAGAAATCCCTAATGGTTAAGTGATGCATTTGGGTAACGCATGCTAAGTATTATAATGAAAGAACATTGTAGTAGTGAATTGTGCCAAACTAGTGAGGCTGAGGGACAAAATGGTAAGCTAAAATTTAGATTTGTTCAATCTTGTGAATGACGTGGTTCCTCCAAGCACCTACAAAAATACTTCTAGAGCATCTGTGATTGGCCCGGATGTTCACATTGCAAAAAATACTACTATAATAAAAAGTTTGCTGGGTTACTGAGTGGTGCAAGTGCTGGCTCAATTTCTGCAAGATCGGCTTGTGACAAAGAGCCGAAAGAAGCCATTTCAGCTCAAGAAAGAGCTCTTTTATTGAAAAGGCCTCTGAAAAAGAGCAAGAATGGTAGGGAAGGTCACTTCAAGCCATACTTCACTCTGTGGAAGATATTAAACCCACACTAACTAACCCACAAGCCAAGACAACAAAACACAGTCACCACAAACACATCTTAAACTAATAAATGGTAACATTAACAATAACAAATGTTCTTTAAATGAAGCTGGGTGGTTGGGTTGGGGAACAGGGGCATGCATGGTGTAGCTTTGAATATACAGGCCCTAAAACCTCTTCCATCAGTACTGTGAAGCCCAATATTATGTTAATGATTAACAAACAATTCAAGTGAAGAGGCTTTTATTGTCATTCCATCTATGTATAACTAAACAGTGGAGTGATATTACATTCATCCAGGAACAACACAGTGCAACACGAAACAATACAGACAGTACAAAGTGCAAACGTGCAGACGTAAGTGGACAAAAAATTAAACCTAGAAACAATACAATAAATTAGATAAATAAAACAGACATTAGACCCAGTAAACAGGCAGGACTCATTTCTGGCTTATTGATTCTTGAGTCGGGTTACATGACAGATAGTAAAACAAAAGACCAAAAAAGCACCATTTTGTTGTTCCTGAAGCAGCCGCTGCAGCTACACGCTGTGCCACATTAACCACACTTATTTACTGTACAGCTCACAGTTTCATCAGCACTGCAAGATCAATACTGTGAGAACAATTAACACTTTAAGGACTAAGGGATCCTGGACATATCTTGTTATATTTAAGTGTGAAGTAGTGATACAACAAAATACCTAAAAATGTTTTATATCACCTGATTCAACACAAACTCAGGTTTTAAGGAATATCGGTTGTAACACAAACATTGTTACGTTAGACAGTCAGGCTGTCCTGGATTCCTGGCCACAGTGTAGGCCCAGCTTAAGGTATTTCATGGATTTGGGCACTATATATAAGAGCAGTTGACATGCAGCCTGTGTGACATTGCAGACTGGTCAGAGGAACAGAGAAGGAATATTGTCACTATCGGGGTAGAAAGTGCCAGACACTTTAATGTTTTTTAAAGGCCTGGTGATTTTGTACTGATGTGATCATTTTGTTTTGGGGACATTTCAACTTCTAGTGTTTACATAAGGTGCAGAGGTGCGGAACAGAGAATTAAACAAATGTTCAAGTGTGAGCACACACACCTGCACACACATACTCCACAAATAAGTGAACAGAAAGCATTTACATCCTGAGTCAGACTCATGCGACTTCAAGGGGTTTGTCTGGCAGACTCAAAGACAGAAATGACAAATCTCTTGCGAAGGAGGAACCATTCGATGAGCAAAGTGTGGCTAAAATGCAAACATATTTCAAAGAGAAAGCATCACCTGCTTGTTTGGCAATTAACGTCTCATGCATTACCAATAGACAGACACTGATTCAAGGTGGGAAATAAACCAAATAAACAAAGATCCGCCAAGTTCCCTGCATAACTTACGTTTTTTAGGATGGAAATTATGGCAGCTCTGAAGATCATTTAAAGTAGAAATCGTAGTGGGTTTGGGGGACTTGCTTGAGATGCAGTGTCATGCTTGGACGCAAAGATGGGGGTATCTCAGGTGAAGACAAATGTTTCTCTCTATCTTTTTTCTCATTTGCCTTAAACTTCTCTTATGCCCAACCTTAACCTGACCACTGCTTGTAGAGACCATTAAAGTGGACTTTAGCTGAAACTGTTCTGAGCTTATTTTACATCAGTGTGGTAACTGCACTGCTTGATGTCTCATACCACATAGCCAGTGCCAACATTACATAATAAGCAACATATGCAGCAGTTTAGGGGCCCATAGACAACTGGGGCTAATAATTTCTGGGTTATTACTGTGCCATTATGTTGTTTAAAAAAGCTCAAGTGAGAGGAGAAGACAACTGGTTAACCTTTTAAATGGTCATTTTTTTAGTATCGAAAACCACCAGTGAATCTGCATGTTTTCTGAGTTTTTATATGCAATGTTGGTAAATTGGAAAAAAAAGAAAGTTTTTTAGGGTCCTGTTTTGCCTTATAATGTCCTGTGTGCACTTCTCCACCATGAAAAAAAAAATCTGAAAACAATGTTCTCCAAACAGAGCCATTAGTTAGTCTATTACCTTTTCTTTACTAAATAAAAAAATAAGAAAATACTCTTCACTCTTTATTAAGTGCTTACAATGTATCCAAGCCTTATGTCATCCATCTGGTGATGCTTCAGCTCTCTACAGCATTAGTGGACCCCAGGAAGAACCCTATGTCCAGAAACTCAGTGAAACTATACACATGCTTTTTTGGATCTACTACCATGTAGAATTTAGAAGTTACTCTAATCCACCAAAGCTGTTTTATTATCTTCAGAAGTTCATAACTAACTAAATGAAATGTGTTAGATTGGGGTTGGTGGTGACCTTCCATCCAAGAACACTCTTGGCTAAAACTATTCATTGGTATAGGAGTTTACATTACATGGAGGTTGAGTGAACTTTAAAAGGTTCATCTCTTTTACACAAATGCTTCTTTGAGAACCATCCATTGAAAGGTTCTTTAGGAAGACAGCACTGGTTCTTCTATATCACTGTTCCAAAAAAAGAGAGAAGGTAGATTTCCATGAGGATAGTTGGTATCCACAAACACACATGCACTCACCCTCAGGTCACCATTGGCCAGGTGTGCCGCAGTGGCGTAGGAGCTGTAAACGGGTTCCTTGCGGTAAATTTTGATGATGCTACGGTCCTGGATGTCCCGCACGTCTTCCAGCTCGTAGAAGACGTTGCGTGCCTCGTCCTTGATCAGGATGGCCGTGTTGGGCGACTTGAGCATGCTGGCCGTCAGCTTCTGGGGGAACATGCGGACGATGAGCGCATGAAGAGTCTCAAGACTGCTCAGCTCATGAGTGATGTGCACTCGCCGAGTCTCATCACCAAACTGCAAGAAGAGAACGCCTGAAGAGAGAGACAGAAAATAATACTTTCAACAGTTTTCACTCAGAGAAATAACACCAAAAAAGTGGACCAGGCATTTTTGATATTTCCAATACAAACACAATGAATATTTACTTTAGGCAGAGTTTACAGTTATTACAATATAGATCTGGTCTGATAGAAATAAAGGTTCTTGTACAGGTACATTTTTGGTTCATAAAGGTACAAACGTCCCCGTAAGTAAATGTTTGCACAAAGGTACTATAATAGATTTAAGGCCCAATTGCGAACCTTAAATAAGTTTTTCTAGGTGAAGGTATTTGTACCTTTTCCTAACCTAATATTGTAAAACAGAACAATAAATTAAAAAGCCTGGAGATGAGACAGGGTGTGTGGAGTCAGTACAACTTAGAACATATCATTTCAGTGGATTATGGTACAGTTATGTTCCCTAACTAAAGGTACTGAGATGCGTCCTTGAGGGTACCGCCCCAGTGACAAGAGGGGTACTGCCCCAGTGACAGTTTTGTACCTTTATTTCTCAGAGTGTATAGGTGACTTCATTCTAAATAACTAACAGCAAGCTACTTTTACCATGGTCAGATGTGTTAAAGGGACAAATGGAAAGTTCTGACCATTGTGAAATTTGTTGTAAATATGCCTACTCATCCTACAGAGGTGCAGTATCAGTCTCGTGAGCTGGGTTTTATGGACTAAAGACCAGAACAAAACCCTTTCAGATGTTGTATCTTGAAGGTAAGAAGAACTATACGCTCTTTGTGGCAGGTACAGGAGGCAGGCTGCTAGCTGGCAATGCAGGAGCAAACAGATAACATAATTGCTAGTAAGCCAAATAATACTTCTTTAGACAGCTATATCAGTGGGTTTCCTTATTGCTGTGGGGAGAACTCCTAATGGATGAATGGTTGTGAATACTGGCAAACTGATAAGGCTGAGGGATGCAGTGCTGCACTACAGTATTTTATATAACGTGACAAATAAGAAACTGAACTCTAGCTTTAGGCCGGATGGGCTTTTTAATCAAAGTCAGGTTGTTTAGGCAGTGGCCCTCATGGCCTGTCAGGAAGTCCACATCGGTGTAACAAAAACAGCTGACGCTATCAAAAGAGGATGCATTAGGCATAAAATTGTACACACAACAAAATATGTTTAAAAGGTTGATGCTCACCTGCATTCGTGATATGAATAAACATGCAGTACTATATTATTTAGTATTATATTGTATTATGTAGTATTTAGTAGTCATTTTGGCTTTTCAAAAGCAAAGGGAAGTCTTGTAGCCACTGTGGATTAATCAGGACATGAGCTAATTCTAGAGCTAGAAGTTTAACGGTAAATGAAAGGCAGTTGTTATCTTCGACATGAGGTAAATTATTTCCTATTCAGTGAATGATGTGGAAACAGGTTGAGGAAACACTCAAAACAGAAATGCCTTTTCTAACGTCAGCTATCGTGGTTAGCGTACTTCTGACCTTGCATGTGTAGTATCATTAGCAATGTAAATAATACATAGTGGTAAAACTTTTCACTGAGTGAGAAGGCACTGAGCTGCCAATTTATTAGGTCCATCTATCTTGTACAATGCCTTGCGTTGAGGGACTAATTTTCAGTGTTGTACGCAGGAACTGGCAGGCAACCAGCCCACTGAAGGAGGGAGTGGGCCAAAGCATGCACTAAAAGAAGTCCTGCAAATAAATTAATAGCCTAAGTAAAGTAGAACAAGCACTAAATCTTACATATAACAATACAAAATGACAACAGTAAAACAGTTAAAACGAATGAAGTTATTCAAGAGAGTGGCAAACCCGAGCATGTGAACAACACCTTGACAGAACTGCGCGAGTGGGAGCGGGACAAAGCGTTTTAGTTGTGGGCTGGAATCTCCATTTTTCCTGATTTTTTTCTACATCTTTTGAGCACTGCATGTCATTTACGTTGTTTCAAAATTTCATAATGATTGGACAAACAGAAATGTTCCACAATGTTTTTACTTTGATTTACACGGGAAGCAAAGAACGCCTTATTTTTCCTTTTTCCCATCAGCCATTTTAGACAGTGACGACCTGCATTTTGTGTTTGTGGAACAAGCCAGTCATTCTTACAATTGAAACCTTCTTCCTCAAAATTTCTCTGGGATGTACACTTAGCATAATATTGCTTCAATGTGACATTGGAGAAGCAGGGGGGCACTTAATGTGGTCTTGCACACTATGCTTTTGCACGTTTGAGAAATGGGACACATTTGGACACTTATTGGAAAATATGTTAACACCCTAAGTGTGGAGACAAACCACCAAACCCTGCCCAAGACATCAATAAACCCTTAAGACCTAGCTGTCAGCAAACAGTGGTTTAGCATCCCATGTTAATCACACAAAAAAACTGTAGCCTAGCACAGACAGCTTATAGGACAGTAACTTAAGAGCCCTTATATAAACATTTGCTGCTAATATGAAAAACAATACAAAGTGAAAGAGCAGGGTTATTCATGTAATAAAACACCAGAGTGGACTAAACTTGATTAAATGAACAGTAAATTCAGTTAACAGGAACACAATATACAGGCTACAATTACTGGTCTGTCTAACGAGGTGGAAAGCAGTTAGCGGCTAACACCGCAATATAATGTTATCTTCAGGTAATAGACAATCAGAGGAGCATCTTCAGAAGATGCGTGTTTATACACACAGACACATTGCCAATCAGGACAGATCTGCAGAGGGAATCCATTTAAGACACCAAGGAAGCTCTGAAGGCTGGTCCCAGACCACTCGAGTATAAATGATCTCTAGAACGTGTGGAACATTAAAATTATGCTTTGAGCCATTCTGCCCAAAGCTACATGCTATTATTACTTAAATTAAGGACATACATGTAGTGAAGGCCCACTCCCTGCCCCTGCAAGTGTGTGTGCAGTAGGCCTTAGTCCTTATGGACTCATCCATTGGATTTGAATAGCAAAAATAGTCTAAGAAAAAGAAATAATTTATTGTGATATATAATTTTGAAATGCTTATCCAGCTTGTCTAATCCATAGGGAACTCCACAGGACTTCTCATTGGGCAAAAAAACTTCTCATCTACACTAAAGGCTGGTACAATAACCAACATTAAAAAGAGGCTAATTCTATCTATTTCCGCTGAGCAGCTGTTAGCTTTTAAATCTATTCTTATAAAGTGCAGTCAGATGAAGAATTTGACAGTACTGCACTGCTGGTTACTCATTAACTAACTCTTCAACTGGCCTTTATTCTGTATTATTTATTATCTGTGATTAGACTATTCTCTGCCCTCGATAGTTCACTGCACATTTTTAATGCTGAATGCAAGCACAACTTACCAGCCTACCACCTTTGCTCTTCTTAAGCTTTAAAAGACTCCAAAAGTGAATTAAAAATGTTTCTGAATTAAACATTTCTATTAAAAGGCATTGAAGGCTAGCAACAAAAAGTGCATCAAGGACCTGCAATAGTGAGCATGGACTTATGCACTACAGAAGGACACACAGTACAGTGAGCATGTAAAATCGGCAATAGTGTAATTTCTTCCTAGCAATGTTTGTACATGTTTTAGAACATTATCTAAGCCACTTATCATTCTGGGTCACAAGTCAGAGGAGGTGCTGGAGCTTATCCCAGCAGTCATCGAGCAGAAGGCAGGTAACCCTCTGGACAGATCGCCAGCCCACAACAGGGCAAGCACACACACACACACATTCACATCTAGAGGCAATTCACCTGACCGCATATATTTTGACTGTGGGAGGAAACCCATGCAGACATGGGGAGAACATGCAAACTCCATACAGAAATTATCCTGGTTGCCTTAACAGGGAAGCGAACCCAGGCCACCATGCTGCCCTGTAAGAATGTACTGTCATATAATATTTTAAGAACAAAGAGAGTCAATAAAAAAATAAAAACAAAAACTCAAAAACCCACTTACAGTCCAACCCATACAGTCCAACACCACCCTTGACCCAGACTGGCCCATTGAAATCTCATTCTAACAAAAATGTAAAAGTTGCTAGCCATGTGTCAACTTTGTTGTGTCATAATTTTGCTAAAGATTGTGATTGTTATTGGAGATATCATCAGTTATACATGTCATCAAAATAATTTATTGATGACCAAATAAATTGCACTAATAAATCACACTTGGCATGTAATGGCCTTTTTATGCCTGGGTGTGTTTGTGTTCATGGGTTTGTATTTAGCTATCTGTGGGGAACAAATATACCCAGGATGATGGAACATTTTGATGCTGTGGGGACTCAAAAGAGGCTGAAGCTGATCTTTTGGTACACAAAGACAGAAGTACAAGCTAGAGTGTGTATGTGTGAGTTAGTGTGCTCTGAGGACAGTGTTTAAACTGGTCAAGACTGAGTGAAAATCAATGAGCTTGTAAGCTGTCATGGCAGATGTATGGTGGGTGTTTGTGTTACCTGGAGAGCGCAGTTTGCTCTGGCTGGCGGAGCGGGAGAGCGGCAGGCTCTGACGGAAGCGGTTCATGCGGTTGAAGCCCAACGGCATGTCGGCCTCGGACATGGTCTCCAGAGACTCGGCCGAAGCGTAGGACAGCTTGGACGCCTGGTCAGCTAAACCAGACTGTGTAGACTGGGAGTGACGCGGACTGCGACTCTACAGGAGAGAGAGAAAGAGAGAGAAAATGTTAGAGCAATAGTTTGAAAAGAGCCCCCAAGAGTGTCGCCAATGGCAAAAGTGTCAAGGAAAAGAGAAAGAGGAACCAAGACTCAAAAGGGGAACCCATCCTCCCCTGGTTGATACTGGATAGCAAACAGTACCAGCAGAGAATAACGTATAACCATCGGTTTATGAGATATGGAAAATTGAAAAAGCAGGAGAAGCAAATGGCTATGATTAAAAATGGCCATGCAAAGTGGCTCTTGGGTCCCATTCTTCTGGTAGAAGAAAGACCTTCATTGAAGCTGTTGTTGTTACTGCAGTTGTGTGTGTTAATGTATTGTATTTGGGCTTTGTGTGAGTTTGTCCATCCTACACGTGTGTCACAGCCCCAGCCCCAGCCCCAGTATCTTGTCGGCGTAGCGCTGGGCCGGGCATTTTGCTGCCTCTGTTGAACTGCCTGTTCAGGATAAAAGCATTTGCCCTTATGTAGATGTTGTCCAAGTTTACTTATACACTGATGTTGTAATATACTCACAAAAGCATATTGTGATGAATAGGGATGTAATTAATCATGATGACTATAGAAATAAATATCAGATTTCACAACTCTGGTTACAAATGCAGGAAAAGGAATAAAATGCAGACATTTTAGCACAGTAACCCAGCATTGCCTGAATATTCTGTTCTTCTAAAAAACAAAGACGTCAACATATATCAGTTTGAAACAGAGGTACATCAGTATGAAACAGAAGTCTAGACATGGCTGATGCAGATCATTTCTTAAAGCAATTACCAATTTGATACAGATATGAACTCTTAGATGTTCTTAGATATCATCAAGGCCAGCACATTTACATACAGTGACCTCCAAAAATATTGGCACCCCTGGAAAAATTAGTTGTACAAATATTCTTTATTGTTTATCCTTTTGATCTCTGAACCAAAGTATATATACATCCATATTTATGGCAACTGGAGATGTTAGGAATCTGCTGGGAAGAGGACATACGTATGTCTATACTGACCCCACGCATAGT
>NC_051224.1:17932500-17942500 GCF_015220715.1 Pygocentrus nattereri | reverse complement strand
TATGTGTATGAATGTGTGTATGTGTGTGTATGAATGTATGTATGAATGTGTGTGCGTATGCGTGTATGAATGTGTGTGTATGAATGTGTTTATGTGTATGAATGTGTGTATGTGTGTGTATGAATGTATGTATGAATGTGCATATGCGTGTATGAATGTGTGTGTATGAATGTGTTTATGTGTATGAATGTGTGTATGTGTGTGTATGAATGTATGTATGAATGTGTGTGTATGAATGTGTGTGTGTATGTGTGTATGAATGTGTGTTTATGTATGTATGAATGTGTGTGCGTATGCGTGTATGAATGTGTGTGTATGTGTGTGTATGAGTGTGTGTGTTTGAACGTGTGTGCATGAATGTGTGTGTATGCATGTGTATGAATGTGTGTGTATGTGTGTGTATGAATGTGTGTGTATGTGTGTGTATGAATGTGTGTGTATGAATGTGTGTATGTGTGTATGAATGTGTGTGTATGAATGTGTGTATGTGTGTATGAATGTGTGTGTATGAATGTGTGTGTGTATGTGTGTATGAATGTGTGTTTATGTATGTATGAATGTGTGTGCGTATGCGTGTATGAATGTGTGTGTATGTGTGTGTATGAGTGTGTGTGTGTGTGCATGAATGTGTGTGTATGTATGTGTGTATAAATGTGTGTTTATGTGTGTATGAATGTGTTTATGTGTATGAATGTGTGTGTATGTGTGTATGAATGTGTGATTATGTGTGTATGAATGTGTGTGCGCATGCGTGTATGAATGTGTGTGTATGTGTGTGTATGAGTGTGTGTGTGTGTGCATGAATGTGTGTGTATGTATGTGTGTATAAATGTGTGTTTATGTGTGTATGAATGTGTTTATGTGTATGAATGTGTGTGTATGTGTGTATGAATGTGTGATTATGTGTGTATGAATGTGTGTGCGCATGCGTGTATGAATGTGTGTGTATGTGTGTGTATGAGTGTGTGTGTTTGAATGTGTGTGCATGAATGTGTGTGTATGCATGTGTATGAATGTGTGTGTATGTGTGTGTATGAATGTGTGTGTATGAATGTGTGTATGTGTGTGTATGAATGTGTGTGTATGTGTGTATGAATGTGTGTTTATGTGTGTATGAATATGTGTGCGTATGCGTGTATGAATGTGTGTGTATGTGTGTGAATGAATGTGTTTATGTGTGTATGAATGTGTGTGCGTATGCGTGTATGAATGTGTGTGTATGTGTGTGTATGAATGTGTGTTTATGTATGTATGAATGTGTGTGCGTATGCGTGTATGAATGTGTGTGTATGTGTGTGTATGAGTGTGTGTGTTTGAACGTGTGTGCATGAATGTGTGTGTATGCATGTGTATGAATGTGTGTGTATGTGTGTGTATGAATGTGTGTGTATGTGTGTGTATGAATGTGTGTATGTGTGTATGAATGTGTGTGTATGAATGTGTGTGTGTATGTGTGTATGAATGTGTGTTTATGTATGTATGAATGTGTGTGCGTATGCGTGTATGAATGTGTGTGTATGTGTGTGTATGAGTGTGTGTGTGTGTGCATGAATGTGTGTGTATGTATGTGTGTATAAATGTGTGTTTATGTGTGTATGAATGTGTTTATGTGTATGAATGTGTGTATGTGTGTGTATGAATGTATGTATGAATGTGTGTGTATGAATGTGTGTGTATGTGTGTGTATGAATGTGTGTATGTGTGTGTATGAATGTATGTATGAATGTGTGTTTATGTGTGTATGAATGTGTGTGCGTGTGCGTGTGTGTGTGTGTATGTGTGTGTGTATGTGTGTGTATGAATGTGTGTGTATGTGTGTATGATTGTGTGTTTATGTGTATATGAATGTGTGTGTGTACTAAAAATGTCTAAAACATTTACTGTCCAAGAGTTAAATAGAGTCAGTCCTTGTTCTTTCACCGAGCATCACATTTAATCTAATAATAACTCACATTAACACACACACACACACACACACACACACACACACACACACACACACACACACACACACACACACACACACACCGAGAGAGAAGTCTGCTCCTCTGCTGCAAAAAGATGGGCTCCAGCAGAGAAGAAGATAATCTTAACCAAAACACATCAGTACACAGAATTAAATGGAGGGAAAAAAGAGAAGAAACAGGAATAACTGGACTCTGGAGCATGAGTTCAATTACAGCTCTGTCTTACTCTTTATCTGTCACTGGCAGTCAGTCTCTTTCTCTCTCTCTCACACACTCTCTCTGTCGCTCTGTCTCTCTCTCTCATTCTCTCCATCACTGTCTTTCTCTCTGACAGTCTGTCTCTCTTTCTCTCTCTCTCTCTCTCTCTCTCTCTCTCTGTCTCTCTCTGTGTCAATCTGTCTCTCAATTCAATTCAATTCAATTTAATTCAATTCAATTCAATTAAAGTATTGCCAAAGCATCATCAAAAACTAACAATTTAGAACATTACAGAGTATAAGAACTCTTAATTTCATTTGATATAAAAAATAATAATTATGACAAGAATCACATAAAATTATAGTAAAATAGTGCTTTGGAATTGAGTTGTAAAGGAAATTAAGAGGAAAAACAATAAATAATATAAATTTGAATTAAGATGAATAAAGATGTTTACAAACAGGGCAGGTTCTGATATCTTTTGTTTGTGTGTGTGAGTATGTGTGAGCATGTGTGTGTGGGTGCGTGTGTGTGTGTGTGTGTATATGTGTGTGTCATCACTCACTGTCTCTCATATTGTGGCAGGCAGATATATATTGTGCTGCTCTCTCTCTCTCTCTCTCTCTCTCTCTCTCTCTCTGTCTCGGTCTCTCTCTCTTTATATCAGTGTTTCCCACCCCTGGTCCTGGAGTCCCCCCTGCCCTGAACATTACAGTGTTTTTTATACTCCACACACCTAGGGCTACAAATACAAAACGATATACAAATAAAGAAGACTGAAAGGTTTCAAATAGATTTGATAATAAAAGGTACAGTGCTGTGTAAATGTCTTGGGCACCTAAATACAGTGTTTAATACCATTTAACCATTTAACAAGTGTGTTTATGTTTGGAAATCATAGATTCACTAAATATCAACAATAATTTCTTATTTTCACAAAGTAGTTAGAAGAATAAAGTCTGGCACCCCAATCTTCGCATGGATTTGGTCAATTTCATCACCAGCACACCTAATTGAACATAACGCAGCACTGATTTGCTAAACCAGGCATTAGGTGACTGCTACAAAGCCTTAGGGAAAATGTTCAGAAAGAGTTATATGAACACACTGTCACACGCATCTAATGTTATATTTTTTCTGAGCAAATGAAATTTGCTGCCCATGTAGACTGCTTTTTAACTGTAAATCTTTTCAAGTACCTAAAACTATTACACAATCCTGTATAATGTAATAAATTATATATAGCAGAAAAATATGTTTGCTCTCTCATCTGACTTTTTCTTGAGCCAAATCAAACATCTACATGCGCCAGCCTTGTGCCAGGCAGGGTTAGTCCAGGGCTGTTAGTTACCAGAGTTGGTAACCTGTTAGTTACAGGAGGAGAACCACAGGCAATATGATGAGAAACTACAGCAGCGTATGTCAAATTGTAACCATATAGTGTCAATATTAAAGAGTGATACATACTAAGGTCCAATTCCATTTTACCCGTCGCGCCTACCACTTAGCCCTACCCCTCTGTCTTCCATGTTCACGTCCAGTAAAACGTTTTTTTGAGCTGCTGTTTTTACTGTAGTTATTATTTCATCAAAGTAAGTTAGACTTACACTGGAGTTTTAACTACACTGAGTTTTAACTGCTTCTCTTCTTATATCTCTGTCTCTCCTTCTCTCTGCCTCTGTCTGTCTGTTTCCCTCTCTCTTTCCTGTTTCTGCACCCCCCATCTGTCTCTCCCTCTTTCTCTGTCTCTTTCCTGCTTCTGCCCCTCTCTCTCTGTCTCTTTCCTGTTTTTGCCCCCTCTCTCTCTCTTTCCTGTTTCTGCCCCGTCTCTGTCTCTTTCCTGTTTCTGCCCCCATCTCTCCCTCTTTCTCTGTCTCTTTCCTGTTTCTGCCCCCCCTCATCTCTTTCCTGTGTCTGCCCCCACCTCTGTCTCTCCCTCTCTCTCTTTCCTGTTTCTGCCCCCTCTCTCTGTCTCTTTCCTGTGTCTGCCCTCACCTCTGTCTCTCCCACTCTCTCTCTCTCTCTTTCCTGTGTCTGCCCCCACCTTTGTCTCTCCCACTCTCTCTCTCTCTCTCTGTCTCTTTCCTGTGTCTGCCCCACCTCTGTCTCTCCTTCTCTCTCTCTGTCTCTTTTCTGTGTCTGCCTCCACCTCTGTCTCTCCCACTCTCTGTCTCTTTCCTGTTTCTGCACCCCATCTTTCCCTCTCTCTCTCTGTCTCTTTCCTGTTTCTGCCCCATCTCTCTCTGTCTCTTTTCTGTGTCTGCCTCCACCTCTGTCTCTCCCACTCTCTCTCTCTCTGTCTCTTTTCTGTGTCTGCCCCCACCTGTCTCTCCCACTCTCTCTCTCTCTCTCTCTCTCTCTCTCTCTTTCCTGTGTCTGCCCCCACCTGTCTCTCCCTCCCCCCCCCCTCTCTCTGTTTCTTTCCTGTTTCTGCCCCCCCTCCCTGTCTCTTTCACTGTTTCTGCACCCCCTCTCTCTGTCTCTCCCTCTCTCTCTGTCTCTTTCCTGTTTCTGCCACCTCCCTCTGTCTCTCTCTCTCTCTGTCCTTTTCCTGTTCTTGCCCTCTCTCTCTTTCCTGTTTTTGCCCCCCTCTCTCCCTCTCTCTTTTTCCTGTTTTTTCATCCTCTCTCTCTCCCTCTCTTTCCTGTTTCTGCCACTCTCTCTCTCCCCCTCTGTCTCTTTCTTGTTTTTGTCTCCCCTCATCCTTCACTCTTTTTCTCTTTCTCATACACCCTCTCTCTATTTCTCTCTCACATACACCCTCTCTCTTTTTTCTCTCTCTCATACAACATCTCTTTTTCTCTCTCTCTCTCTCATACACCCTCTCTGTCTTTCTCTCTCTCTCTCACACAGACCTTCTATCCCCTCTCTCTCGATCTCTCTTCCCCCCATACACCCTTTTTTGCTACTGTAAGAAACAGAAAGTGAGGCTAAAATTGCTCTGCATAGTTGAAATTGCTGTGCTAAATTGCAGTAGATTGGTGCCTGATTCTGTCTTTTCCTAAGAGAGAGAGAGAGACGGAGAGAGAGAGGGAGAGAGAGAGAGATGGGCTCCAGGTAGGAGGTCATGAAATAGCTCTCCATTCATTGACGACAGAAAAAAAAACAACAGATGAAGAACAGAGGGATAAAAAGAAACATGGAGCCTGCAGCTCCTACCATGTCTTCAGCCCTCCAGAGAGAAGACGACTTTCTGAAAAGTGTGACCAGAGCATTCACTGACCGCAGCATTAAGCTGCTAAATTGGATTAACAACCTGTGTATGAGTGCAATTGTGTAGATGTATGCGTGTATTTTTAATATTTGCAAGTTGAAAGACAAAAAATATTTCATTCTTTTAGGATTAAAGAATGAAAAATTTCTGCATAATTAACTTGTTGAGGGATAAACAGAGTCATTCAGAGTGGTTTGGTTTCTATTTGCAGAGAAACTCACTGAATCAGAATGGTGTATGGTAGTGGTAATGGGAACCAGGAGTCAGCATGACTGCAACACAGATATAGGCGTTTAATTTACTATCAAAAACACGTGTATCTACATGTTTTATAAGTAACGTTGATGTATGTTATTTTTTATCTAACAATGAGTAAAACGCGTGTGTGTGTATATCAGGTGACTCTCTTCTGATAGAGAGTGCTTATAAAGAGCAGCTCTCTAATGACAAAGACAACAAAAGAGGGTCATCACAGTCAGAAGAGAGATTACAGTTGGACGGACAAAACAAATATTTATTTCCAGATTCAGGGGAGCTCAGATGAAAAAGGAATAATTTTCGCAGTGGAAAAGCAAAAGAGCCGAAATAAGCCAAGATTCTGACAATAATTTTGACAAGAGCTTAATTTCAGCTAGCGCTGTGTGCCAGGAGACCAGACTGCTTTTAAATCAGCGTCTGTTCAGGGAGAGAACGATCCAGAGATTATCCAATATTCAGATGATTAGTGCTCCATCAGTGACTGACAGGCACACACACACACACACACACACACACACACACACGCACACACACACACGCACACACACACACACACACACACACACACACACACAGGCCAAACAAACTTCTGTACACTGCCAGCCAAAAGTTTGGGGAGCTAAATGTTTTTATTTTAATAAAAATAATATCATGTGTAAATATATGTGAGAATATTTGTAACAGTCCTGCGTTTGTGTTTGTAAGCTGAAGAGGAAATACTGAATTATTCTATGGATTTGGAGAAATGTGCTGTGTTTGTTGTTATAACTATAACTTGTATAATAATGTATTAAGATATCTTGACTGATAATAATGTTTCAAGTAGATCTATTACTCTATTATCAATTTTATTTTGTTGATATTTTTTCCAAATGAAGGACAATAATTCTGTCTTATAATGAGGTATTTGTTGTTTGTTTTTTTAGTGGAAGAGTCTTTACTATTAATTATTATTATTATTGTAATAATAAAAAACAGCATTTATTTTCTATTTATACTATTATATTATCAATAATTGGGAAATGAATACATTATTGGTTTCCACATGCCCTCTAACTGGGAAATGTTTGTGTAGTGTAGTGGGTAACACCTCTGCCTTCTACGCTATAGACTAGGGTTCAATTCCCCACCTGGGCAAGCACCCTACCCTATACCAATAAGAGTCCTTGGGCAGGACTCCCAACACTACCTTTGCCTGTGTAAAATTTACAAATTGTAAGTCGCTCTGGATAAGAGCGTCAGCCAAATGTCGTAAATGTAAACAGTGAGCACATGAACACCACAGGCGTGTGTGTGTGTGTGTGCGTAGAGGAGAAGCAGTAACATGAGCCAGTCTGTGTGAGTCAAGGTGGACGGTCAGATGGAGTCCAGTTACTCTACTTACAAAACCAAACGAATGAGAAGGTGGAGGACAGAAACGAAAAGACCATTTAACCTTTTCCACCAGGCTCAGAACTCAGTTATTCATCTTAAGAATTATTACCAAGTATGTACAATAAATAACTGAGTAATTCCTATAAAACTAATGGAAGACTCAAGTTACAAGTTACTGTTCAAAAGTTTGGAATCATTTTTCACATTAATAACTTATTTTATTCCATAACAAGCCATGCAGTTCGGGTTGAGCCATTATTATACATGATTATTACTTTATTTTCACCCTATAGTTTGCCTCCAGATTTGATCACCACTTATGAAATATGAAGTATTCAGGATATTAATTTTACTAAAACATTTCATGTTCCACAGCTTTCTCAGCCATTATAGAATCATCTACAGCTCTGTTCATCATTCTGGACACGTCTAATCATCCTTCATATGAAATACTGTATGAACATATCCATTTGTAAAGCACTAAAATCATATTAGAATGATTTTACATAAGCATCAGCAACACAGTAAGTTTTATATTACTGAGAGCAGTGATTCCAAACTTTGAAACAGTGGTGACTGCAGTAATTGCTTAAGTGAACTGTTAATAAACATTGTAAAAAAATTACAGTAAATTACAATATAATACAATTTACAATTACAATTTACAATAACTATAAAACATATCATTATAATTTGCTATGAATTCTGGGAACTGATGTCCAGAGCAGTTTACTGTACACTTTACAGTAGATTTCTCTCAATATTCTTGAATCCTCTATGAAAGATAAATGTGAAAACTAAGGACATTGTTTCAAATTCCAGTGAGTAAACATTACTTACATTTGTGTACAGTGAACAACAGGCAACTCAACTAACCTTCACTTTAAATTATTATTATGAGTATAGTTTTCTATAGTTTTAAAAGGTCTGACAACTTGAATGCAAATATACAATTATTGGTAAGACTCAAAATGTATGCGACTTCAGTATCAACAATTAAAGTTAGATTTGTAATATTTCAAATAAAACAAGAGCAAATAAAGCATTATCAATATTTCAAAGTTCAAAGCTAGACAAATTGATGGTGTTTAAACCATGACCATCTGTATGCTTCATTAAAAAAGCTCAAATTTTCAAAAAGCTCAAAAGTCTCATATTTTTTTGTATGGAAACACATCTAAAATATACTTCTTTGTATTTTTTTAAAGTACATTTTAAAAATAATGTGGCTGAATTATATACTTTAGTATATAAAAAACTTGTATAAACTTATTTCTTGACATGGTAAAATATACTAAAACAAAAGCACATTAACTTAAGTGTATCATATAGAAGTACAATTTAGAGCAAATAATTTTTAAAGTATGCTTTAGTACATTTTTGCTGCATTTTGCTGCACAATTCAAACTAACTAACAATCAAATTGGGAATCTGTATATCCAAAAGTATACATTTAAAATATGTTTCATGTGTAGCAGAAGTTGTTCTATTTTAGAACAGAAATCATTGGTAGGCATAGAAGGTATATATAAGCTGTGTTCAGTTATTTCTAATAATATATATTAAGTGTATAAAAGTACATAAATGTTTAACTTGTTGAATGTATTGAAGAGTATTTCGTGACACTGAAATTGAATTTAAAATGTAGTGATCAGTACATCTAGTAGTATATTTATGATATATTCCAAATGTAATACCAATTATTACACACACACACACACACACACACACACACACACACACACACACACACACACACACACACACACAAACACACACTCACACACACATATATATATGTGTATATATATATATATATATATATATATATATATATATATATATGTGTGTGTGTGTGTGTGTGTGTGTGTGTGTGTGTGTGGTCACTTCTTCTGGGCAGTGAGTGTGTTATGTAATATATCTTATTCGTGTCAAAGTGAAATCAAGTCAGTTTTTCAGCTGCAGTTTAAAGAGTCGCTGTTGTAAATAAAGCCAACACAGCAGGTTAGAATAAGCCATTAACAACTACATACTGTTAACTACAAACATGATGACAGCAGTTATAGCTGTGTTACTGTACACTGACTCACAGAGCTTTAAATATCAGTAACCACCCAGCCTGAGGAGTCAGTGAGGAGAGAGATAATGACACCATGCTTCAGCACAAGACATACATCACTGATCTTATCACACACACTCCCACCATCATAGAAAATAACTCACACACACACACACGCACACACACACACACACACACACACACACACACACACAGTCATAACACTACTGTTGGAACAAAACCGTGTGTCTACATTTTTGTCCTTTTTCAGTTTTTGACATAATTAGAAAATGCCTGTTGTGTGTGAATTTCATGATGAATGGAGCAAAAGAAATGTCCCAGATTTTCTGGGAAACTTTTACTTTTTTCCTTCACCTGTACAGTTACCATTTTGAAGATACAAGACAAAATGGGCCTCCTAACAACCACCTGGAAGACCTGGTAGACACCTAAACTGCCCCCACCCGATAATCAGCAATTAAAGCTTTCATCTTTGAGAGAGAGGAGTTTCTGTCCATCCATCCACTGTGAGAAGATGACTCAGTACTATGCGTCTGAAAGGATGTGTAGCTGACAAGAAGCTCTTACTGAGAAAAACAGATAGACAAAAAAGAACATCTGCAAAGTCGCAGGTGCTGGAATGATGTACTGACTACACCAGAGTCCAGTCCTCAACATCACTGAATATGTTTGGAATTATTTGAATTGTGAGAAGTGGGAAATACAACCAACTTCTAAGACTGAGCTTTGAAGATGTAAAAAAAAATCCTCCTTGTAGATTTCTTCAGAAAACTGAAAGTGAGTCTCCGGAAAGAAAGCAAAAGCCGTAACAAAGGTAATAAGTGGACACAATACATACTGATAAAATAATTATATGGAGTTTTTGAGGCTCCTGTGTGCTATTTTTCCTAACACTGATGAATAATAAGT